>NC_056748.1:974298517-974456017 GCF_019279795.1 Protopterus annectens | reverse complement strand
GAAAAATGTGCTGTTTTAAAAATGGAAATGGGTAGAACATTTAAGTCTAATTTTGGGCACACCTGTGTTCAGACAGGTGTGCACTCGTCAAAATCAGGGAAAAGAATTTTTGCAGCAGATATTCTACAATATTTGACAAACAAAAGGCAGGTTTTGTGCCAGGTCAAAAATGTAACAGTCGACAGATAACATTATTCAATGCATCTTTGATGGTTGTTTATGGTAGGAACATTAATAATGTTTTTTAATTGAAAATTTGCTACTTTCCCACAAGACTGATCTTATTGTTTATGAAACATGGTTAAAAACAATGAATTGAAACCAGTTCTGTCAGGGTATAAATGTTTTTGCTGTAAACAACATTATTACAAAAAATCATGATAGGAATCATGATGCAATTATTACATGTTCATTGATAACACCAGTACTGTAGACTGTGTAACTATGATAAAAAGACAACTGTGGAGCATGTAACAATTGTTGGAATGCATAGACCACCAAAGTCAAGTGCTGATGACCTAGAGGAATTAACACATTTATTGCAGAAACACAAGATGGAAAAATAATAGTGGCTGGAAACTTACATTTATGAGCAACAGACTGGAATAATATTGATTCACAACTTTAGTAGGGAAAATATCCACAATGTATGCTTAGGAACAACAAATGCTTCAGATTATAAAAAACAATATATATATATATATATATATATATATATATATATATATATATATATATATATATATATAAGCCTAGTACTTATTATACAGCAGGAACTTCTCATTGTAACATTTGTTAATGTCTGTTATGTACTTCACAGATAAAGATTCTAGTTGTCTACTGATGTACTATGTTCTTCATCTTAAATATGTTGTAAGTAATTGCTATGTTAAATTGTTAATCACTATGTAATCCAATGTAACTACCGTCTGTTTATTTAACTGTGGAGCTTTTCTCCCTGGGCCTCTGCTGAAAATGGACCTACGTCCAGTCAGACACTCCTGGTCAACAAATTTAAATATATATATATATATATATATATATATATATATATATATATATATATATATATATATATATATATATATATATATATATATGTACATAGGTAGGTAATAGGCTATCTGCCTGAAGGCATATATTAGTATGGCCAGAGTGTGCAGCTATCACCACCCATGGAGTTAGTTCCCTAGGCCTCTGGGTAGTAAAGCTGATGAAGTGATCCATGGTGTGACAGTTCATTTTCACATACACTCATCAAGGCTCCACTGGAAGAGTGTCAATGAGATAGATAGATGATAGATATATTTATAAAATTGTATGCAAAACAGTTTGGTTCCAGAAAGGGGGTGCTATGTTGTCCTAGTGGTATGCAAGTAACCTCAGACACTGAAATAAAATTAGATTATATTGAAAAAAAAAACTATGCACATTGGAAGAGAAGGAATTATAATAATGGACCAAGAACACTTCAGCAAGAACTTACCATTATATCTGTTATTTACTAGCTCATATAAATATGGGGCGATTCTTCAAGATTTGAGACATGCACTTATTAAAGCTGTCTTTAACAAATAGAAGAGCAAGACAAACCCAGATTCATATTGGCCCATAAGTCTACTTTCACTATGTGGAAAAATAATGCAGAAATTAATATTGGATAGATTATTGTTAGAACTGGAAAGTTTGGAACTTGAAACCATATATCAGCATGCATAAAATAAATTTATTACTGCCTATAACATGATGTTATATTGCAATATAATAACATGTTTGAACAGAAAATTGTGCTGTGATGTAATTTATACAGATTTAACATCAGAAATTGACAGTGTCATAAACAAAACACTGATCAATAAATTAGAACAACCAGATACTGATGTAGTCTTCACAAGATGGATAGCTGCATGGCTTACAAACAGGGCACTTATTGTGATGGTGTGAGGTATTGCCATCTTTGCCAGTGCAGTGTATGTGTAACATATCCCAGCATAGTTAGTCAAATGGTACAAAATGATTTACAAAACTCCAGCTATCACATTGACTTGTACAGATGCATGTGTTAAAAATCTATCAACTGATTAAATGTTTATGTTTAAACAAAGAATTCTGTAAGGAAAGAGTAGAATATTTTGAAATGGTTCTATCATTTTCAAATACTGCAACAGATCTTAGCAACACGCTAGTGTGTATTGTACTAGAGTCAGGTGATCAAATGTGATGTAATTCTATAACCAGCACTATGAGGATGGAATTCTTACAGCAGTTTGTTTTGTTTGGAACCTGATATAAAGATCTATGACAGTTATCACAGTTAATTGAGTTGAGTTCAGTTCAGTAAGTTTGAAGCTCATCACCTTGCCTTGAAGAAGTAAGCATCTCAACATCCTATGTATCTTGCCTTGCTGTATTTATTAAGTTAGCTAGGGAACTGTTATTCTTTAGACAGTCAGGAAATAAAGTGAGATTAGTTAAGTATTGTTTTTCTGCATTCGTTTTATCCAACTCTGCTATGTTTATTTCTCCTGTGATTGAAACTCTGGTGTTTATTGAACTTAGATATTTATTATTCTCTTGTTTTCTGTTATTTATCATTAAATATCTTTATACCTTTCATTATGGCTGGTCTTTTAGAGAATACTTTTAACATTTTGAGAGTACTTGCATTGATTTTAGTGATGCCTTGGTCACTCCAAAAAGCCTTGCTGTTTTGGTTACACTCTACCATTTATATTAGTATTGATTTTACTCAGTATAATTGGATACGCTTGTAAGAGCTTTACAGTGGTTGACTGGTGGTAGCACGGTACAGCTAATAAATCTGTGCTAGTCTTTCCAAGGAGTGTGTGTGTGCGTGTGTGTGTGTGTGTGTGTGTGTGTGTGTGTGTGTGTGTGTGTGTGTGTGTGTGTGAAAATCAAATACACAGGTATGGGTGTGTCAACTACTTGGAACTGGAATACAATGCTCTAAAGTGAGCCTTGTTTGGGATCTGGAGAGACAGAGAGTCCAGTCCCAGGTCTGGAGCTATGTGCTCTTGGCGGAAATTGCACTTGATACAGAAAGCTGCAGTTGAAAATATTGTGTAAATCCATTCCTGTTCTTCAAGACTGTCTCTCACCAGTGTCAGTGGTGAGGACTGAGGCTCCTTGCTTACTGGCCTGGGGTAGAGAAGCCATGACAAGCATTGTACAGCAACTGGACAATCACAATTCTTGGTTACAATCTGGGTGCCCCACATGATTTTGTCCTAGGCCCATAGTTGTTTAGATTGTATCACCCAGATCTTTTTAATCTGAGGTGCTCTATAATCTCGGCAAAAACAAATTCCCAACAGGAACAAAAAATTTGGAAAAATAAAGAAATGATCCCAACAATCACCTGGAACACACCAGCTTTATTGACAACAAAATGTTCCTTCGACTAAGCGCTTTCGCCTGTAATTGGCTTCATCAGAGTCAAAGAAACCTCTAACTACAACAGAATAAATAGTGAAACATTTTTTTACAAACACTTAATTAGTTAATTGATAAGCCAGTCATCAGCCATAAAATAACATTAGGTGAACCGCCCTTAAAAAAAGTGCTTAGTGCAAATAATTTCATCTAAAACAAATCAAAGAATCCATTTAACAATATGTATAATACCTAGCCAAATTTAAACATATCCACTAGGTTCCACAAACAACAAAATTGGTTGAAAAGTTTGAGTGAGCATATAAAAAATACTATAAAAATTTGTTCCATGAATTAAAAACATTGATATATAAAAAACATGTATATAAAAAGAACATAGCAGCAGGCAATTCTGATAAACATACCCAAGCTGAAAAAACATTTGCTTTTAATTTTTGAAGTTTGAAACAATACCAAACTATTAAATGTAAGAAGTTGGCAAGAGATCAAGCTGACTACAAAAACAAACATGTGTACCGCACGAAAGACTTTAGGTCTATTCACTTGAATTACAATGTTACTAGTCACGAACAAAGTGACAACTATAAGGAGGGTTATTTCTTGGACAATGACAATTCCGATGGTGAACATTTTTTGGAACAACCACCCCCTCTGAGGAGATCGGAGAGGTTAAAGAATCAGAGGCAGGGCGAGTCTTGGAACCAATACAATGGTCACAACCAGCATAGGAACTATTACAACCACAAAAAGTACCAGAGGCAATGACAGACTTCTTGTTGAAAGCAAAGAAGCAAGGTGGCAATTGAGGTTAAACGCCACGTGATCAGCAGGACTTAATGAAGGTATTTCCCTCATGCCCATGTTAAAGCAGAGATCTAATAACATTATTTAGGACATTTACTATACTGGGTACAATGTTTATTTTGTACCCGGAACAGGTACACTATGGGGACATAATAGTGTTTTGAATAAGTCTGAAACCGTAATTTGATATTGTTTCAAACTTCAAAAGTTAAAAGCTAATGTTTTTTCAGCTTGGGTATGTTTATCAGCATTGCCTGCTGCTATGTTCTTTTTATACACATGTTTTTTATATATCAATGTTTTTAATTCATGGAACAAATTTTTATAGTATTTTTTATATGTTCACTCAAACTTTTCAACCAATTTTGTTGTTTGTGGAACCTAGTGGATATGTTTAAATTTGGCTAGGTATTATACGCGTTGTTAAATGGATTCTTTGATTTGTTTTAGATGAAATTATTTGCACTAAGCATTTTTTTTTAAGGGCGGTTCACCTAATGTTATTTTATGGCTGATGATTGGCTTATCAATTAACTAATTAAGTGTTTGTAAAAAAATTTTTCACTATTTATTCTGTTGTAGTTAGAGGTTTCTTTGGCTCTGATGAAGCCAATTACTGGTGAAAGTGCTTAGTCGAAGGAACATTTTGTTGTCAATAAAGCTGGTGTGTTCCAGGTCGTTGTTGGGATCATTTCTTTATTTTCTGTGTTCTATAATCTGCATACCGATTACTTGAAAATGGGTAAACTGATTGCATGCATTACAGATAGGGCATGTCTGGACAAGAACTTGTCCTAAATTGACCATTTGGGCACAGGGGTATATTATGCTGAAAATACGTCAAAAACTTAGCATATGAGATTTGGGACACATAAACTGAAAGGAGATTATTTACTACAGCACACAGGGATTGAAACTGCAGATTCATTTACAGACTTGGTTATATAGTTAGATCTACCTTTGAGTTTTTCTAATCATATTAATCAATCGGTTAAATAGTTATAGAACTATAGGTTGTAAAATGATTTATAAAGCTCAAGAGATCAGAAATGATGTAGTCTTTGTTTGTTAGCTATATTAGACCCAAACACGAATATGGAACAATATGGAAACCTTATAAGAACAAAAAAAAAAAAAAGAAAACACAAGGGAACTGGAGAGGGTACAGTGGAACTATACCAAGGGCATTCATGGATGTGAAAATTTAAGCTATTATGAAAGACTAAAATAACTGAACTTGTACAGTGTCTCTAACAGATATTTAAGAGGAGACCTTATTCAGGTATATAGGGCATTTAGAGACCACTACCTCTGGGAATTTTGGAGTTATCAGACAGTAGTCTAGAATCATCAGACAGCCTATGTAGAAGGTTCTATAGGAATGAGAAGTGTATTAAATGGCTCTGTGAGAGAGCAGCTAATGCATGAAATAGACTACCAAATTATATTAAAGCAAGCACTAGTTTAAATATTTTAAAAAACAGCCTGGATACTTATTATGGGAACAACTGTTTTGGTATGCTGGCCAGCTAGAGGTGCATTAATGCTCATGCTTCTAACACATATATATATATATATATATATATATATATATATATATATATATATGTGTGTGTGTGTGTGTGTGTGTGTGTGTGTGTGTGTGTGTGTGTGTGTGTGTGTGTGTGTATATATGTATATATACACACACACACACACACACACACACATATATATATATATATATATATATATATATAAAATATATATGTTTAAGTTAATGCTTCTCTTTTCCATATTATCAGTTTACCACACTTTATAACTTCTTTCATTTTTCTTATATCTTTTTCCCCATAAATCAGAATTATAACATAATATTCATGTTTACTACCACATAATCTAACAACTGCTGAAGTAAATTTTCCTTTTCCTTATAGGTGACATATGCACATATAGCTACATGTCTGTAAACCTTTTCCTGCCATCTTAAATCTACACTAGTAAGTCTACCTCTCTTAATTATTGTTACACCAATAATTTTCAAAGTATTTTTACATAAAATCACTATTCTTGAACAGCGCTCATTACCAAGATTCCATATTATATTTCCATTCCATATTTCTTCTGTCTATATCCTTTCTTCATTTTTTAAAAATCTTGTATCTTCTAACAGAATTATGTCTTCATTACATTTTTGCACCATGATATGATCATTATCCTTCTAGTTATATTTTATATACTACTGACATTTACTGAAAGAATTAAGTTATTAATATTGCTATTCCATAATTTAAAGACATCATCCTCTTCATACGCTATTATTTTTAAATATATTGTTCTTCATCCATTTCCTTTCTTTTTCTCTTTTGAGTTTATACTTTTAAATTTCATTTTTCAGTCTCTTATTATTTTACCAATAGAATTATTTTTACCTTTCACTACTTTCCAGCTTATATCTTCTTCATCACAAAACTCTGAATCTATTTTAGTATATCATCTTCTTCCTGTTTTTTTAATTACCATCTTCTTCATTTTATTCTTTATCTTGCACCTTATTTTCACTATCAATTTCACTGATTTTTCTTTACAATCCATCCATGCATGTTCTTTTTTATATTAATAACATCCAAGTTCACATTTCTTTATATCATGCCCGGTTTTCCCACATATATAACATTTTTTTATAAAAAGTATTTACCAAGCATGCTTTTTGCCACAGAAAAAAACATGTTCTTGTTTGTCCCCACTATTTTACCACTCCCTTATTCCGTCCCATCCGTGCACTCATTCCCATGCTAATTAGCACATCAGGCAATGGGCACTCTCTAGCATTCATTTCCATAGCAGTTAAGGTTTTTACTGGGTTGGTTTGCTAGCCTGCCACCCAACCCTCCACATGTATACACATGGGTTGGGCACACCACATTCACACACACACTCATACCTATGGCCAATTTATAGTGTCTTATCCACCTACAGCATGTCTGGAATGTTGGAGGAAATTAGAGCATCCAGAAGAAACCCATGTGAATGCAGGGAGCACATGCAGACTCTGCACAGAAGGCAACCCAGCTGAGAATAGAACTGGAGAGTCTCTTGCTGTGAGATGACAATGCTAACTGCTGCACCACTGCACCATCTACTCCCTTATTACTTTCAACATTTATAATGCTTGGAATATGTATAATATTTTTATTTTCCATTTTCCATTTTCAAAATAATATTACAATCCCTTTCTCCAGTCCATAATACCTTATTATCAAAAAACATTAGACATGTCCAGCACTTCTTTATGAATGTTTTTTTTAAAGTGCCTCTTTTAACTTCTTTTCATTTTTGTTTCTTGAAAAAATCTTTAACTATATATTCATTCCATGGATTGTCATTCTGTCTTTTTCCCATATTCACCCAAAAACCTTTCCATTATTTGTGCAGTCTCAAAAATAATGTCACAAATAGCTCTTTCTTTATCAAAATAAAGGCTCTTACCTTGTGTGTTTTGATAACCAAAGGAAGTATGACTATGTCCCATACCTCATTTCCATCCATCTCATGTTCCTTTTACTTTGAACCCCTACAACAAACCTTTTTTTTTTTTTTTTTACTACTGGCCTCTTTTTTCTTCTCTTTCTGCTGTCTGCTCTGTCTAGTAACTGTCTCCATGTATGTTTTCCTTTTGGGAGAACTATCCTTTTTAAGAATACTGTCCTTTTCTTCTCCCCAAATCTTCTCCATTATGTCTCCCTATGAGATATCATTTTCTTGCTCATGTTGGACAATCATTTCATTCAGTATAGCATCCTACGGCCCTCCTGACTGGTGGGTTGTGACAATAAATTCTTCTTTCTCTATGTTTTATGTTGGCTTTATTAACTCCTTTTGAAAAGCAATTTCTGAATCTTCTAAACCATTATTCACTTTGACTTTAGAGCAAGTGCTTGCCACCACTCTAACAGACATTGCCTCCAACTTGCACAATGTCCTCTTATCTGCCACAGCACTAGGAATGGGATGTGCACACATACTCATGCTAGGATATTTGCAAGTGCTACCTAGAAAATAGGGGATTTTTATTTTCGAATGCATATGATATACATATAAACATATTTACACAAAGAAGTAAACATTTGATATTACACTTCTTCATTGCTTTACATTTATACAGACCCCTACTATTTTCTTCATAACCACCATTTCATTCTTTTATAATATTTATCGAAATCCATTTCCCATTAAACAGAACTTCATCTAACCTTTCATTCCAAATTGTCCATATTATGATGAATATGTTTTTATCCACATTATTAACATATTCTTTACTATACTTTCCATAGAAACCATAATCATTTCCATACTTATTTGCTTATAATCTTCAAATCCATTAACAATTTTACTTTCTATCATCTTTTCCCATAGCTCCTTAGCTCCTTAGCTCCTTCACATGTCACCAAGACATGTTCTGAAGTTTTTAACTTTTCACAATACAAACAAGCTCTCATTAATCTTTTTATGAGGCATATTTCCTTTAACAGGTAATTTGGCAATTTGTTACCAACATAAAAAATCCTGATACGCAACATTTTTCATACTCCATTTGTTTTACAGCTTCAAGTTTTTTCCTTTGTTAAATGTTCCCAAGAATTCACATAATAATTGTTGTCATAACAATTTTACACCAGCTTTTTCTATCTTCTATAATTTTATCTATACTTAATTTCCATACGTTCATTTTTTCTTGATACATCCATATCTCTTCATTTTTCCATTGCTTCTCTCTTTTATTCATTTTAACTAAATGCCATTCTTTCTAGTATTTTTCTTTAAACATATTCATCAGTAACTTATTCTCTTTTCCACTTATCATTTTCAAAACTTTATATAAATTTAAAGACACTGCATACACTACTGGATTAAAAAACAAACAAACCTCCTTTGTCTTTCTTAATATGTAAAACTCCTCTTTAGAATGGATTCACTCTAGATCCCGAAATAAATTGAACAATAATTGTGATGGCCCTGCAATGGCCCAGTATAAAAGGAGCCTCAATCCTCATCACTAGTGAGAGATGTGCACAGTGAGAGGATGACACGTACACACACAGTAAAGTACAATTTCACTTAAGTGCAAACAGAGATCACAGTCAGTCTGGGGCTGGTTTCTCCCTCTCTCCAGATCCCCAGTAAGACTGTCCACTGGCACAGCTATAGGGTTAAGATCTCAGCTGTGCATTCAAGCCAAAACCTACAGCTCCCTCGCTGTCCAACTAGTGCTTCATGTCTCTGCTCAAGTAGCTAACACAAACACACTTTGAGATTTGATTTATATACAAACACACAGACTCCTGGGAAAGGCTGGCACAGGTTTACTAGCTATGCCCCCTTCTGACCAGACTATAAGGTAATTATCACTGCCACCAATCAGCTCTTTATCATCTACTATAAGGCCCTTCCCAAAGGGTGACCAATCCTACTGTGTGATGTTACTATTATCCAAATGGTAAGTGTGACCAAGACTTTCAAGGCTATTTAGGGATGGCCTATGCAGTGTTACCAAATGCACATGCAAATGCTCTAAGAGCTTAAGTAGCTCTAAACAAACCAGACAGAATTCAAAGGTTTAAATATATTTAATAATAAATAACAGAACAAGACAATACTCAAAAACTCAACACAGTGACTACAGAGTTCAGAATCTCAGGAAATATTTTAAAACAATATTGCAGGACAGTCTCAAATAAATACAGAAAGCACCTTAACTAATCTTACTATATTCCTATCTATCTCTAAGAGGGATTACTGTACCCTGGTTACTTACTATTAGCAAGACAGAGGTGCTGAAGATGGATGTTTCCAGATCCAAAGACAAATGCAAAATGTCCAGTCTCTGAGAGAGTTCCCAAATTAATATCAAATCATTACTGCTGGGTCAACTTTGGATGACATTACTCTTTACCACCTGCCCCCAGCCCCCAGGCTAAAGAGATACTTAGAATTTAGCACCTCTGTGTTAAAAAATACATATCGTTCAGATATGCAGCTGCTAGGAAGACACAGAGCAATAAAACAATTTACATTTTAAACCTAGTAATTATTTCCGTTTCAAGACAATAGGAAAACCTCTACTTCTTGACATTGTGCCTGCTTGCTGCACTGAAAGACAATCGTAAAACACTTTACTTTTTCAAATTATTTTCTTGAGAGTTTGCAATTAACTCTGTATGTCCCAGATTCTACTATCAAAACATACATTTGTATGTATATAAATTTCTGTTCTTTTCTAGTAGGGTACACTGTGGTTACATTCTTGAAGCTCAGTACATAACATACAGTTCTCTTACATTTGTAAGACAAGCAAACAAATCACATTAATATTCACAAATGACATAGAATTATTTACAAAATTCCAGCTAGTTGGGTGGGCAGTGTCACATCTCTGTAAAAATCATATTAATATTTTCAAGTGACATACAATTATTTACAAAATTCCAGATAGCTGGACTGTCAGTATTTCCCTGGTGTCACAATAACAACAATAAATTGTTTCTCCAGATTGCTTGGAATCATATATACATTAGCTAAATATGATATTTCCCCAACCATATTGAATTTATCAAGTATACTTTTTTATATAATGACAACATACACCTATACCACATCATTTTCAATCCCTGTAAATTTCTCAATTTTTGCCCATTGCTTTTAATTATATCATATTCTCCAAATTCAATTCCTAAAGCTGGTACTGTTTTCCCAAAATTACATACCTTCAAAATCTTTCTCACCCCTAAACCCTTACATTTTTCTTTATTAAAATCCAAACCAACTTCTTGTAAACTATTGTATGCATTTCTATTCACTTTTCCCATTTCTTCTCTATTTTTCGCTATTAATTTTATATCATCAGCTGTTGTTGTGTCTTTTGGCTTTTCCCGGTTAGGGGTCGCCCCAGTGGAACTCCGGTCTGCTAATGATTGGCAGTAGATTTTTACGTGCCGAGTTCACACATGTCTCCACACAGAAGACGCTTTAGCTGAGAATTGAACAGGACAACATCTTACTGTGAGGTGACAATGCTACTGCAGCACCACCACCGCCTTTTATATCATCAGTATAAGACATAATAACATGATACTTTAACACTATTTCGTGTATATATTTACTCTTATCCAACTCTTCATTTAATCTTTCTATTACCATTACAAACAAGAATCTATGTATTGGACATCTCACTTCTATACCTCTTTTCATCTCATTTACTAAAACCTTAATTTTAGCATGTTATATACTGATTTATATACTTTTTTATCTTTGCACTAAAATTATATTTTCCATTAATTGCCATCACATATTATACTCTATTGAATCAAATGCTTTATTTATATCGGCCACTACTAGATTTACTTATTTCTGACTTTCTTAATATCATTCAATTTTTCTCAAACTATCATTAATATCTCTTGAATTCCTTTTCCTATAACACCATAAAATGTCTTCATCTATTATACAATGTCATTTATATTCTAATCTATTCTACATTATTTTTATAAATATTTTTTAATCACAGTTATTCAGCATTACAGGTCTCCAGTTTTTAATTTCATTTTTTTCTGCTTTTTTCGGTATAAATCACATTATACCTTCACATATTTCTTCATAATTTATTCCATCATTTAACCACTCATTAAATATTTATATTGATAGCTCTTTTGCAATATCATTAATTTTTCATACATCTGATAACCTACACTATTCAATCCAGCTGCAGTGTCCACATTTACACTTTTCATTAACCTATCTACCTCATCTATTGCTATTTTGTTGTTCAAATTCTTTATTTACTGCTTTTGTACATGGTTTTACCTTCCACACACTTTTTCTTTTCATTCCTCTTTTTTACCACCCTTTCCCATATTTAATAACTATTCCCATTATTTTAAATTGTTCTATTTCAGTTTTCCCTCATTATTCTAGATTTCTTTCATTGTACCATTATCCTTTTCAACTTTAGCACTTAAATATGGTGATACTTCCTCATTCTTTCCTTGTAGAAAATATCTTTGCCAAGATAACTCTATTTTGGTAAATTTCTTCTTCTTTCCTAAAATAATCCTTTTCATTTCTATCTAAACTGTTTAAAACATTATTTTGAATTTGTCCATATTCCTTTTTATCTTTTTGCCTTCTCTCATTCTCCCATATCAAATATAGCTTTTTATATTTTTCTTTGAATACTATCCACCACTCAGAGACCAGTTCTTATTAAAACTTTTCAAAATTAAATGATGTCTCCATAACTTTATTATTTCATTTTAATTGTTCTTATTCCATTATTTTTCATTTATTCTATTAATACATACCCTTTCCTATTCTAATGAATTATTTATTTTCATTTATCTCAATCCATAAAGCCTGGTTATCTGAACAAAACAAATCTCTAGAACAGTCTCTATGGTGTCCGTAGAAGTCTCACAGACCCAGTACATCAATATACTAGCTCCAAACCTCTCAACTGTACAGATTTTCACAGAATGTTGAGATTTTGGCCTCATATTTTTGGTCCATTTTTCATAAAATTGTGGTTTTCTGGCAAATTAATGACAAATCATTTAAGACTGAAGTTAGAAAATAATGACTGATGTT
Organism: Protopterus annectens; assembly: GCF_019279795.1. NCBI lineage: Eukaryota > Metazoa > Chordata > Ceratodontiformes > Protopteridae > Protopterus > Protopterus annectens. Next base: position 974,443,180 of record NC_056748.1, on the reverse strand, counting down.
TGATTTTCAGACTTTGTATCCTTCAGAAAATTCATGCTAACACAAAATCAGTTTTGTATCAACTTTCTAAGTTTATAAGACCAATATTTAAAAATGATCCCTATTTCTGGGCCTTTGTCCAGATTTCTTGCTCTAAGAGGTTGACAGATATGACTGGGTCCAAAAACAAAAAAAAATGAGAAAAATTATCTGTGTATAAGGTATAAGAATCTCTAGAGTTCAGGCACCTAATAAAAAACATGCTGTGAATATCCAACCTAACAACAGGTGGTAGAAATACTTTCTTTAAAACATTCCAAAGTATAAATCTACTAATGAAATTATGGAAGTACACGCTGGTTCACATCCTGAATATTATTATAAAGAAAATTTGACTTGAACCATCTAGTACTTCTCTAATTTTATTAGTGGATCAATACACTGGAAAGTTTTAAAGAAAGTATTTCTACCACCTGTTGTTAGGTTGGATATTCACAGTATGGTTTATATTAGGTGCCTGAACTCTAGAGAATCTTAGACCTTCCACACAGAGAAGTTTCATTTTTTGAGATATTGAGAGAGGGTAGGCAATGCTATCTGTTGATATTTTAAGGTATTCACTTGGAAGGTCATCATCTAATGGTTTGAGTTTGACTACTTTTATACAGGATGTGGCCACAGGTTTAAAGTTGAAAGGGGAGGTGGTAATATGGGTATGTAGGAAGTATAGTAGTAGATTAAGAGGGGTTGTGTGGGAATTGGTGGTAGAGTAGTGGGCTTTCACCTTCAGGTTAATTTATAACAGAGAATAATCAGTTTATGAAAAATACAAGGCAATTAACAGAGAGGTATAAAGTAGAACAGGTTTTCTTTCATTTCCTGAATGCAGAGACCTGTTAGTCAAGAGGAGCAAGTTACTGGCATACACAAAGTAATCTACTGATCAAAACAAAGGTCAGTGGCCAACTTAGAGAATGATCCTTAGAGTACAAGGACAACTCTGTTGGGGGGATGATATTAACAACTAATATCCAGCGCAGTCAGACACATATTTGACTGGATGAAGTTAATAAACCATATTTTAAGAAAGAAATGATTCTGCATGTATGTGTTCATATATGTATGCAGATAGATATAAATATATATATAAATAAACCGCAGCAGGACAGAAGATCCACAAAAGATGTTTATTGAGTGCTTTCATTTGGTATAATACAAAACTTCATCAGAATATTCAGGAGGCAAGGAAAATTCCCTGTATAAGGACAAAAAGGCTATATATGTTACATTCCCTCCGACTGGGCATGGATCCCATTTTCAGCAGAAGCCTGGGGAGAGAAGCTCCACATAGATTAGGACAGCAAATACAGTTAATAAAATACACATGTTAATAAAGTACAGTACAGAGTCAAAAATTAATAAGGTATAGTTTCAAGGATAAGGAATGAAGAAAAAGTAAATATACTATAAGGAGCACAGTGTGTTACAATAATCAATATAGTTGAAAGGACATTTTCTTCAGTCATTTGGTTACATTCATCAGTGGCTAGTACAGTAAGCACACATATTGATTAAGAGTATAGAAAATAGTTTTTGCAAGCTTTCGTAGATGGTTAAATTATGATATGATCTAATTAAGTGAAGCTACCCAGGTAGCTATATATAAAATACATAAACACTTACAGACACATCACTACATAATTTTGAAAGTTTGAAATACCGAATTTCAAACTTTTAAGACTATATAGCTGAAACCCTTAATTGCCAAAAGACCAGAAGTGCGAATTTCAAAATCCCGATCATCAGGAGTTTTACATTCACGCTTCTGGTGTTGCGGTATGGTGGAAGGTCAGGTAAGTATCTATGTTTAAATGTGTTGGTTAGGGTTTAGTGTGTAAGTAAGTGTTGTGACTGTGATGTGTGTGTGTGTGAGGGGAATGTAGATGTGTGGTGTTTCGTGTGTTTGTGTATGTAGTGTGACCTTGGAGTTAGAATATTTAAGTAGGGGTGGTGCAGGGGCACTTGCCCCCCTTCTTGTCTGTAGTTTAGGTTTGTGTTCTGGGGGACAGTGTGTGTGTGTGGTATATGTTGAGTGTAGTTTTCGGTAGTTTGAATTTAAGGTTTTTATATTTTAGTGTTTCGGGTATTTGGTCTCGGGATTTTGGGCGTCGGTAGTTTGGGTTTTCAGGATTTAGTAGTGGTTACACACACACACACACACAAACACACACACACACACACACACACACACACACACACACACACACACACACACACACACACACACACACACACACACACACACACACACACACATGCACTCACACTCACACACACTCTATATAAATATAAAAGGCCAAGTGGTACAGTGTTTAAGGTGTATGCCTTTTAATCACAAGGTGCAAGGTTTGATTCTCACTACTAGAAAGAGCTTTACAGACTAAAGATATTTATTTTGGGAGGGTTGCCTAATGGTTCAGGTGTTTCCCTTAGAAACACAAGGTGCAGGGTTTGAGTCTCACAAGGGATCATTGGCTAGACTTACAATGGCTCGCAAGGGCAGTTAGCCTAGTACTAACCTATGAACCAAATGTTTCTTTAACAGATCATGACTTAGATACATTTGTATATAAAACATTTGGCAAATTTAATACTCAGGGGTGATCTCTGCCTGACATACAAGGCCATGTCCAACCCAGAACTGATGGACAAGCTCCACCTAAAGAAAAACATATCTCCTCGAGCCACACGCTCCTGGGATTTAAACCTCACCACAACAATAAATAGGATGTACTGGAGGGATAGATTCCTGTCCCAGAGACTTCCCATGCTCTGGAACAAGATTCCAATCTACATTAGGCAGAGCTCTTTGCTAACCATCTTCAAGAGAAACCTTGACGAGTGGATGGGAAACAAAAAGTTTACTCCAGGGATCACTTCCATTGTTCTGCTGGACAGAGGCACAGGGAACTAATCTAAGGGGGCAGCGAAAGCCAACACATTCTGGCTAGGCTTATAAATGCCTTCGGGTAGATAGCCTAGTACCTACCTATGAACCTATATCTTTCTTCACTTTCTCTCCCCTGCCTCTCTAGTTGTCCCATGGTGGTATGGAAATGGCCAGTTTGGGACAACAGTAACTACAAATTTTCAAGGAGACAGACCTACCCTGCTTGGATATACCTGTTATACAGTCTTTGCAGCTGATCCTTCTCACCTATATTAACTAGCTTAAGTATGTCTTATTCTAAGTCTAGCTAACTAGGTAATAATTTTAAACTAGGTACTGCTCTCCCATAGCAGGCAACAGTTTGCACATCACTGTTACCCCTTTCTTTTTTTTTTTTTTTGCTTTACCCACCTTGATTCCCCCCCTACCTTTTGCTGTCTCCAGTTACAATTCACTCCGCAGCTCCCACCTTGTTATTCTCCCCTTCTTTAACTCTGTTGCAGACTCTGATATAGGCTGCTTTGATTGTATTCCCTGTGTTCTCCAGAGGCTGAATGGCTTTCTATCTATTAGTATGTTTTGCTCAGCATTCTTGCCCTGCCACAGCAGTTATACTCATCTACATTATGTTGATCTTCATCACAGAAACATAAATGTTGTCTGCCAATCTATTTAAATTTTGTAAGTGTAAATCAAGCCACTATCCCGAACATATACCTTCTTAAAAGCCTGTTTGTTGAACGAACAGCTTAGTGATTTGGGCCACGTGCTGCTAACTGCATAATTTAGTGTTATTGACACAGTCCTGTAGTCATTATATGCTATCACACCCATGTTATATCTGAGTACAGATACCTAAACGTTTTTACAACACTGCATTTCTCTGTTTTTTATAGCTATTAATTATACAGGGTTTGTAAAACTCTGACTTTAAAGTGCTACTGTTTTTTGCTGCACCTGAACAGCTTTTTGGTATTTATCAGAATAGCACTGGCACTGGCTACAGCTAGATATTTGTTGTTATAACTGCTTACAATACTGTATTTGTGAAACTATAACCATAATGTGATACTAGTTCTTACTGTACCTAAACTGTTTTTGCCTTTTAACTGCATAGTCTTGTCTACAGCTAGATATACTTATATAGTACACCTGATATGTTATTGCTGTTCTGAATTTATTACTGCTCCTTGTAGTGCACTATCACTGTATAGTTATCCTTTGCATTTGTTGTCTCCACTGCTCTCTGCACATCTTATCTCCATGCCTCCCTCACACCCTAACTTGCACACACACTTTCTCTCCTACTCACAGAGGCCTTCCAGTACAAATCGATTCATCAGTCTCCTTTCACACAGTGGTCTCATGTGCAAACACATTTTCCTTCTCTCACTCGCTCACTCACTCACCTTCATATACTCTCTGCCCTCCCTCCATACACTCAGCCTCTGTTTCCAGCTTTAGGTTCTGTTTATTGTCTCCCAGTAACTCCTAATCACCCTTCTGTGTCTGTCTCTTTCAGGTCAAGAGTAACTGCACCTTTTCAAGCACACAGACCTACCCTGCCTGGACCTACCTATTACACAGTCTTCTCAGCTGAGACTTCTCACCTATATTCACTAGCTTAAGTGTGTCCTATTCTAAGTCTAGCTAACTAGGTATTAATTTTAAACTAGGTACTGCTCTCCCATAGCAGACAAGAGTTTGCACATCACCGACCCTTTTCGTTTTTTGCTATAGCCACCTTGCCTCCCCCACCTTTTGCTGTCTCCAGTTAATATTCATTCCATGGCTCTCACCCTACTGCTCTCCCCTTCTGTACTTCTGCTGCACTGTCCTAGTCTAACCTTCCTTCCCTATTCTCCTCTACCTGCCCTTCACCATTTCTCTTTCTCTGCTTCTGATAATACCATTCCCTGGAATCACTCCTGCCTCTTTTTCTATTCTCCTTCTGTCTCTCTTTGCTCACATTGTTGCCATTCTTACCGCTTCTTGATTTTTTTTCTTCTTCTTGGTTGTTTTTTTCTTGGTTTATGTGTCTACAGTCTCTCCAGGTGTACTTACTATAATGAAGCATTTGCATATGTAGATCCCCCCATCCATTCTGTCTATCTCTCCTAGCACACTCTTTCCTCCACTTTTCCTATTTTTCCACACTCTGAACTGCTAGTATGTATGTCTCCTTTCTTACACCCTCCCAGCGCCCACCGTCCCTATTGTATCATCTAAGTCCCTGCCCTCTCTGATCCCTTATACCTTTTGTCACTATAGTAGCCTACCCATAATGCCTTGCTGCATTTTAAAGTATCCTGCGGCCCCTCTCTGCCATCTTTCTTCATTTCTCTCTCCTGTCTCTGTAGTGGTCCTGTAGTGGTGGTGTGCAAATGGCCAGTTTGGGTAAGCATTTTCTTGGTTGTACAGACTATTTGCAACACAATGCTGCCTGTATTTGTTCCTGCCTGAAATTGACTAGTTATGTGTAAGCTGTGTTGAAGTAAAACAGTGCATGTAGGAACACCGCTAGACTGTTAAAGCAATTAACTGTTTGTAAAGCAGAGTTTAGAAAGTGTTTAACTGTTGTCAAGCAGTGTTTTGGAATAACATTTTATGTAGATACATTGCTACTCTGTTAAAATGAGCTGATATCAATGCTGTGGTGACTTCTATATTTACAACATCTTGACCTTTCCCACTCTTTACAACTGTGACTGTGTTCCCTAATCCTGCTTGCAGACTCTGATATAGACTACATTGATTGTATTCCCTATGTTTTCCACTGGCTAATCCTGCTAGCAGACTCTGATATGGGCTGCTTTGATTGTATTCCCTATGCTCACCACAGACTGAATGGCTTTCTATCTATTAATATGTTTTGCTTAGCATTCTTACCCTGCCATAGCAGTTATACTCACCTGCATTATGCTGATCTTCATCACAGAAACATAAATGTCGTCTGCCAATCTATTTACATTTTGTAAGTGTAAATCAAGCCACTATCCTGAACATATGCTTTCTTAAAAGCCTGTTTGTTGAATCAACAGCTTAGTGTTTTGGGCCACATGCTGGTAACTGAGTAGTTTAGTCGGCATCATAATTTAGTGTTACCTACACAGTCCTGCAGACATTATATGCTATCGCACCCATGTTATATCTGAGTACAGATACCTAAACGTTTTTACAACACTGCATTTCTCTGTTTTTTATAGCTATTTATTATATTGTGTTTGTAAAACTCTGACTTTAAAGTCCTACTGGTTTTTACTGCACCTGAACTGCTTTTTGCTATTTATCAGCATAGCACTGCCTACAGCTAGATTTTTGTTGTATAACTGCTTACAATGCTGTATTTGTGAAACTATAACTTTAACTTGCTTCTAGTTCTTAGTGTACCTAAACTGTTTTTGCCTTTTATCTGCATACGCTTATCTACAGCTAGATATACTTGTATAGTATACATGATTATTTATTGCTGTTCTGAATTAACTGCTGCTTCTTGTAGTGCACTATCACTGTATAGTTATCCTTTACATTTGTTGTCTCCACTACTCTCTGCACACCTTATCTCCATACCTCCCTCACACCCTAACTTTTACACACAAACACTTTCTCTCCTACTCACAGAGGCCTTCCAGTACAGATCAGTTCATCAGTCTCCTTTCACACAGTGCTCTCATGTGCAAACACATTTTCCTTCTCACACTCACTCACCTTCATATACTCTCTGCCCCCCATGCACTCAACCTCTGTTTCCAGCTTTAGGTTCTATTTATTGTCCTGGTAACTCCTAGTCACCCGTCTTTGTCTCTCTCTTTCAGGTCAACATTTCTCTTTCTCTGCTTCTGGTACTACCATTGCGTGGAATCACTCCTGCCTCTTTTTCTGTTCTCCTTCTGTCTCTCTTTGTTCATATTGTTGCCATTCTTACAGCTTCTTGCTTTTTTTGTTTCTTCTTGATTTTTTTTTTTTGGTTTGTGTGTCTACAGGCTCTCTGGGTATAGCCCCACTCCGTTTCGCACTTGCTACTCTCAGGCTCACTCTGCTCCCCTACCCCCATTCCCACCCACCTGCATTTCAATTACATCTATCGTCTCCAGTCCCTCCCCTTCTTTTCCTGCACAACCACTCAAACACCACTTCCTGTCTGCTACCCCACCCAGTCTTACACTGTGAATCATACATTCACTTCCTCTTTACCTATCCTCCTCTTCCTTATACAACCACTTCTCTCCACAGCTTCACACAATGCAACTCATATTCATTCCTGTTCTAAGTATAATACTTCTCTCACTCTCTACCTCATATCACACTAACCTCCCCCCATTCATATATTCATCCACTTCATCCAACTCCTGCAAGCACCAGTAAATCTCACTCATTTATAATCTTCCCCCCTTCAACTTCCATAAGATATACCTTCATAAATATAGCTTACTTCAACTGTATCCCTCCTCCTACAAACTCAAATCTAAATCATACTATTTACAAGTTCAACCAACTCCTCTTAACATGTCTGCAAGTAACTCACTCTTCTCTGGAGATATTCACCTCAACCCCGGTCTTCTTGCCCTTTCCCCCACACACATTCCCCTCACCATTTTTACTACTCTCACTCCTCCTCTTAAACCACTCCTTCACCCCCCCCCCCCTCAATCCTCTCACACCTCCTAAACACCTAAATATCCTTTTTCTAAATATCCAAAGTTTGGTAAATAAAATCTCAGAGCTTCATACCTGGCAAGTCCATACATCCCCTCACATTCTAGCATTATCATTATGTGAAACCTGGCTAAAACCCCATATCACAAACAGTGAAATACTTCAACCTGGCTATAATATTAACTGCTCTGACAGATCTCAAAAAAGGGGGGGGGGTGGCTTAGCCATCATCTACTCAGAAAATCTTAACATGACACCAATTATCATCTCGATTCTCAACTTCCACCCAGCTGAACTAATTATCCTTAACTGCAATCTAAATTCTTACAAGGAATTTGCCATTGCCTTCATATAAATCCACGCAGGCAATAATATCCCAACTCTTTAAAATATCCTCTCTTAGTTTTCACAAAATATACCTTATGAAACCCTTATACTTGGAGATATCAACACTGATTGAGCTAAACTAACAACTGACTCTCCACAAATGCGTATTAACCTACATTGATTCCACCAATCAATATCATCCCCCACCCCCTTGCACAAAACCTCTTCCTCTGAATCTACTATTGACTGCATCCTCACAAATTCCCCCAACCTCTACCAAAACCCCTGTACCTTACCAGATACCTTAAGTGATCATCTTCCCACCTCTATCCAATGATATACCACTCAATTATCTAAAACACACTTCTACAGAGACTGTGGTAAACTATCTAGCTTTAATGCCAACTTATTTAACTCCATACTATCTAGCATCAGCTGGTCCTTTCTCAAATAACTACCTCTCAATGAAGCAGTAATAAAATTTAACCGTATTTTCTTAGAAACTCTCAACTCCCTAGAACCATCCAGAAGAATTAGAATTAAAGCCAATTATGCACCCTGGCTGTCTAAAAAGACCAGATTACTTATGCACAGAAGAGATGGTGCTTGGAGAGTCTGGACCAAATCCAAGGCTCCAGCCCTACTCCAGACCTACGGAGGACTCAGGAACCATGTCTAAAAACAAATCACCTATGATAAAAAATCCTGCTACAGCTCTCCCAACTAAACTGTAAATCCAATCCACATAAATTCTGGACAACCCTTAATAAAACTTTTTACCCTGGTCACCCTACCACTGCCTCCCCATTCCCAAATAACACTCCACTGGAAACTGCTACAATTCTCAACAATCACTTCATTGATACTGTCCAAAGACTCACACATACTACCCACAGCATTAACACCCGTTCTACCCCCTTAAACCCTGTCAACAAAAAACTCTTTTCCTTGCGACCTGTTTCTACCACTTATATCAAATCACTTCTGCTCAAATTCAAACCCTGTTCTCCCTCCTCTGATAACCTCACACCTCTGTTCCTCAAACTAGCTGCTGAATTCATATCCTTTCCTGCATCACTACTAAATAGATTCATTCTAGAAGCTACAGTCCCTGACATTTGGAAATTCTTCTTCACCATCCCTCTGCATAAAGGGGGAGAACTGTATTGACCCATCTAACTACAGACCCAGAGCCATTCTATCCCCACTATCAAAAATAATTGAAAAATGTATTCATACTCAGCTATTAAACTTTCTTCTTCAGGAAAAATTTCTCACACCCACCCAGCATGGTTTGTGACCATACCATAGCATAACCGCCACCTTCCTATCTTTTACCCACAAAGTGGCAGAGGCCAGAGATAACAACTCATATCCTGTCTTTTTATTGACCTGTCCAAAGCCTTTGACACTGTCTCTTATCCTATTTTTCTATATATACTTGCTAACCTCAATCTCTCCCCTCCTTTACTTCAGTGGTTCACTAGTTACCTATCCAATAGGCAACAGTCTATCAGATGGCTCTCTTCCTGCTCCCCCACTCTTCCTATCACATCTGGTGTACACCTAGATTATTCTGACCCCCTTCTGCTTAACATCTTCAGAAATGATCTTCACACATCTTGCAAACTATCCTCCCTAGTACAATATGCTGATGATTCAACTCTAATCTCCATCTCCAACAACATCTCTGATCTCCATCCACAGACTCAAGATGACTTGCTATCCACTGAACAATGGCTGTCTACTAACCAACTCATCTTACACCCAAAAAAACTAAACTGCTGCTTTTTCTTCCTCGCTCTCTCTTAACATAAATCAACCTTTGTCATCATATCCTCCAATAAGGCCATCATAGAACCTGAACCCCACACCAAGTTCCTTGGTACCATCATAGATGATGAACTCACATTTAACCTACATACCCTGCAAAGCATAAAAAACAGCAAAAACTAGGTCTTCTCTTCTGTAACTGAAAATTTCTAACTTCTGATGCCAGACTCTCTCTGGGTCAGGCACTTCTCCTCCCCTCCCTCCTCTATGCCACCCAAATCCTTACTAACATACAGGCTACTACTATATCCAAACTCCAACAAACCTACCACAAGGTAACTAGATTTGTCACCAACTCCCATCACAACTCTCACCACTGCCTTGCACTTAACACTCTCAAATGGCCAGAACTCCTCCAACAACTCCTACTTTCACAGTTACAAATCACATATGTAATAGTATATAAACAATCCACCTGCCCAGCCCTCTACTCTCTGTTTTTCTCTTACACCCCTACATGTATCCTCCTCACCTCCAACCAATTATTCCTGGATATATACCAACCCACCAAAACCATCAGTAAATTACTCTACACTCCAGCATAGCCCAAGCTTTGAACAAACTCCCCATCCACATAAGATCTATTCCTCACCCTAAACACTTAAAAAAGAAAGTAAAACTTCACCTACTTAACAGCAAGCCATCCCTGTCAGGCGCCTACCTAAACCTCTACACTACTACATGCTTTTCCTCCCTTTTCCTCACAGAACTTCTATCTACTATACTTCCTAACTTTTTTCTCCCCTTAGCTTTAGCCCCCTCTCTGCGTATACACCCTTAGGCTATACTGCTAAATCACATATACACAGGTACATACTATTGTCCATCAACACACTCCTCTCTTTTCTGTGAAATCTTTCTCACCCCCTTGGGAAATCCAACAGAATTACTTTGCCTATGTAAGAAAAAAAAAGTTATTTTGTTTTTTTTTTTTTTTTTGTATTTTTCATGCTACTGTACTACACTTCTTTTGTATTTCATGAAATTATATACTATAATTTTCTGTATCTCTGGAACTTATGTAATATACCCTTGCTATAATGTTTACTGTAAAGTGACTATCGGAACTTTTTTCCTCGGGTATCCACTAAAAATGGGCTTCTAACCCAGTTGGACAAACCCAGTTAACAAATGTCAAATAAATAAATAAATAACTATATCTATATGTATATATATATATATATATATATATATATATATATATATATATATACGTAAAACATCAGCTGTGACCATTACTTAGAACCAATGTTGTGTGGCTAGCTCTGCCATGACGTGTGAGCGTGGGTGCGGTGATATACTGCCATGTTGTGTGTGTGGGTGCGGTAATATGTGTGTGTATATATATATATATATATATATATATATATATATATATATATACATATATATATATATATATATATATATAGATATATATATATATATATATATATATATATATATATATATATATATATATATATATATGTATATATATATATAGATATATATATATATATATATATATATATATATATATATATATATATATATATATATATATATATATATATATATATATATATATATATATATATATATATATATATATATATATATATATATATATATATATATATACACACACACACACACACACACACACACACACACACACACACACACACACACACACACACACACACGGGTCTAGTTTGTTTCGTTGAATCTCATTTCACCTCGACCACATCTCTGAAAACACAAATTACTGAAAACTCATTTCACTGAACTGAACTTAGTATATATGGCACTGTGTAACTGTAAGGCAAGTAAAAGGTATATGCCCTTTCCCCACAGTAGTGTGATCCTAGCATTAGTATATATAGTTAGGGGGTTTGGGGGGCACAGCCCCTCACATTGGGGGGGGTGCAGGGGTGTAGCCCCCCACCTTGTTTGTTTTATATTGTATTTTACCAAAAACTTCAAAACAATACATTTTAAACCATAGACATGCATAGCTGCAGCATCAATGACTAACTCTCTGCAGAAGACAATATGTACACTTGAAAGCGTTAGTCATTGGTGTTGTAAGTATGCACGTCTATGGTTTAAAATGTATTGTTTTGAAACTTTCAGTGAAATATAATATAAAACCAAAGTAAATGGGGGGGGCTATGCCACCCACATCCCCTAACTATACATATTACCTCCAGGATCGCACTACAGTGGGGAAAAGGGCATATACCTTTTACTTGCCTTACAGTACTCTATACAGTGCCATATATAATAACTGCAGTTCATTGAAATGAGATTCAGTGAAATGAGTTTTCAGTAATTTGAGTTTTCAGCAAAGTGGTCGAGGTGAAATGAAATTCAGTGAAATGAGATTCAGTGAAACAAAGTAGGCCCATATATATATATATATATATATATATATATATATATATATATATATAAATATATATATATATATATATATATATATATGTTTGTGTGTGTGTGTGTGTGTGTGTGTGTGTGTGAGTGTCTGTGTGTGTGTGTGCACAGAGAGCGACATATATATATATATATATATATATATATATATATATATATATATATATATATATTTTTTTTTTTTTGACCAGGATAGTCATCCTGAGCAAGAAAGAGTCCATTTTTAGTGGACGACTGAGGAAAGTAACTCCAAATAATGGCAATAAAATGCATGAAGTAATGTCCCAGTACACGAAGTTGTAAGGAAAACACTAATTTTCTAATGCACTGAATTCTAAAGAAAAATGACAGTGGCATTTAGTTTATCTAACATGCACAGTAAAAAGAGAAGGAGACGGAGTATGGGAAATAATGGGAAACTGGAAAGAGGTGGTGAGGAGAGGCAAAAAGAAAAACTAGGTATTTAGGGACATTGATGAAAAGAGAAAAAAATTGTATAAGAAATGGAGGTAAGACAGTACAGCTGTGCAAGCACTTTGCTGTTTCTGTTTACAGTTAGGTGTTGCTTTCATTTGGGTTTGAAGCCTTTTAATTTGTCTCTTATTTTAGTGAAAGTGTTGACTTGTTCCAAAGTTTGGTATAGCTGGAATAGAATATAGAATAGATAGAATAAATCTCCTAAAGCAAGGTTTAACTTTATGGTTGCCAGAAGAAGCTTTTTACAGGAGTGTATAACTCTTCACAGTGAATACTGCTGAAGGATGATTTTTAGGGAGTGTCAGATATAGCGTCCATAGGAAAAAAACATGGGCTGTGACTGGTAGTTCTAACCATTATAGTTATTTTAAAGGGAGACCATGGCAAGTCTTACACAAGAGATTTGTGGAGAATTTATAGTGAATTGGCTACTTTGTTGTCACATGCCTTTATCTAAAACTGCAAATGGTCAACACCATAAGATAGAAGTCTTTAAACTTTGAAATTGTAATAAAAAATAAAAACAAAATAATTTCTTTTACATTTTTGAAGAGTGGGCAAGCTGCCCTGCACATCCCACACCCCATGCTAAATAAATATGCTAACTCTGAGATGGCACTACAGTGAAGAAAATGATAAAGGTTTTGTTCCACACTGTACAGCGATCTCCATTCAAAATGTTTGAAGTTTCAAAACTTAGATCTTTTGGTTTCGACCATTTGCACTTCGAAGTTTTGAAACTTCAAGCTTAGGAAGGATATATATATATATATATATATATATATATATATATATATATATAGTGGTTAATAATTATCTGGAGCCACTCTAAATGACATGATAAAATTGGCTTTCTTAAACTCATTTGAATTTTTTAGAGATGACTAATGAAGACTGCAAGTTCCTTACATTGTTGAAACATGTAGCTGTAAGCACATAGGAGTATGTGTTTATTTCTAATGGGTAAATAATTAGATTGTGTGTTATACTCTCTCTCTAAGGAATCCCTGAGGGAGAAACATACTCAGTAGCATACCTATATGTTTCCTGCTTAATTTGTACTCAGTTTATTTTTTTACTAATACTAATACAGTTTGCATGCCTTTAAAATGTTTAGTTGTTATAAAATTCAAAGAGCAAGTTGAACAAATAAGCAGAGTGCCACAGAAATATTTTGAGACTGATTTCCAACGGTTCAAGGGAGTAATTTATTTCCCAAGGTACATAAACCTTACTATTGACAGCTGCTCTCTTTTTTCATAGAGTTCATGGTGTGTTACATGCATTTAATCTGAATGTTATCAGGCACACAAAACAACAGGAATATTTATAACTATCTTGATGTATGATTTTTTTTAATTCTCTGGTTGACAATTGACTTTTTTTCAGAATAAATTTGATATTAAGATTCCACTTTTTTCCACTCACATTTGCATTTCAATTTTTGAAGTGTAATTATTAATCTTGCAATACCAGTCCTCACCATATGGTCTGGTGAAAATATTTGCTTGCACTATTCATTTCCATATATGAGGAATGAGTGTACATATTAATAGGCTCTAAGGGGTAAGGGGGAAAAGATAGTTTGCTAAATTACTTAATTTCATGAAAGTAATGCATTTTCTCTTTTTACATCTGTAAAAGGCAGGGTACACAACCATAGTACCTCTTGGATCCAGGCAAAATCCTCAAAACCTGATACTTTGAAATATACGTTTAATTATGCAAAATACAATAAAATGTGAAATATAACATTATCCAAATAAACAATACAGAACAAAAAATAATAATTGTAGAAGTTTCTGTATACTGCACTCCCATTTTCTCATTTCTATACCACATTTATGTTCTTAGCAAGTAGGGGATTCCAAGCACAATTCCTTAATAGGAAAGCTATGAGTGGTTGTAGTAACTGAGTAATCCCAAAAACACAAATCCCTAATAAGTAAACAAATAGTACTGTGAGTTACTGCAGTAACTGTGTAATCCCGAAAACCCAAATCCCTAATAAGTAAACAAATAGTACTGTGAGTTACTGCAGTAACTGAGTAATCCCAAAGCAAGTAAACAAATAGCACTGTGAGTTACTGCAGCAACTGAGTAATCCTGAAAACCCAATACCCTAATATGTAAACAAATAGTACTGTGAGTTAATACAGTAACTGAGTATTCCCGAAACCCAAATCTTTAATAAGTAAACAAATAGTACTGTGAGTTACTGCAGTAACGGAATTATCCCAAAATAAGTAAATAAACAGTGCTGTAGTTACTGCAGTAACTAAGTAATCCCGACCACCCAATTCCCTAATAAGTAAACAAATAGTACTGAGAGTTACTGTGGTAACCAAGTAATCCTTATTATGACTGCTTGCTGGTATGACTATTGGTTGGTGTCTCAAGTTGTTAAAACTAAACTTATAACTGAAGGGAAATATCCTGAATGCATACCATCTCTCCCCAGATATCAGTCCATCTAAGTGATTGTTGATATAATTTGTATAAAAGGAATAAGATTGCACACTCTCAGTGAATTCCCATTATTCCAAGGTACAGTGATCTGGGAGTTACTATATATAAATATCACAGACTTGTGAGCATTGTTCCCTGCCTCCCAGTTGATTTATAAGTGTTTTAGTGAATTTTGGATTTCCATGTGTATTTATCTTGCTGATAGCCAATAACTACAAATCATTAAATGAGCATGAATACTTTCTCACTCAACCACACTCATGTTCACAGACAACCAAACAAATACAGTAGATCAGACATGCACAAATGTAATTTCATTGGAGGTAAAAATCTTCCATACAAACAAGGTTGTCAAGAACACACATAATGCATCCACCAAACACATAGGTCAACTTATGCTGAGGCACTAAAAAAACATTTTTCCAAACCTCAAAGACCTCCTAAGTCTATACATGGCAATGCCTATCTTTAGAAATCTCTAAGGCACTCTCCTAAAGACCAACAAACACCACACATGCCTACACTCAGTGTAGCCCCAAGGGCAAAGCCCATATGGCAAGCAACAATACTGCCTAGGACTCATGTGATAAGGGACTCCATTGCATGACACACACATGTCTCTTCAGACTGAAAAAGGAGAAGATAGATGACAGTCAAGTCACTACACGTCAGGCACCAGTATGACTCTATCAAAGTCCATGTGGGTGTTAATGACCTGAGACATACCTCCCTGGACTATATGAAGAGAAACATTATTGATCTCTCTGAATACGTGTCTCAGGTAGGTACATGCCTTGCATTGAGCAGCATTCTACCTTCACCAAGGATGATGCCACAGTACAAACAAAAGATGATTGGCTTCAATAATTTGCTTAGTTTTTGTTGTCTTTCCAGGGGTTTTCAATATTTGTCAACATGGGAGGACATGGCTAACAAACTGCATTGCTTTGCAAAATATGGTTTGCATCCATCTTCCCTGGGCTTCTGAATATTGGTAAAAACTTTATCCACCCCATTAGTACCATTTTTAGACAATGCCAAATTGACACACCTACTGACATAGCAAAAAAAAACTCAAAGAAACCTAAAGGTGTTACTGCTCAGTGCTAGAAGCCTAAACAAGAAACTCCACACCCTACAATCTCTCCTCACTCTGGGGAATATAGACATTAGTGAAATTACTATGACATGGTTTAAATCTGCAGAAAGTACTCCATCAGTGCAATGATTCATTAGCTAATACACATTTAGACTATCAACTGCATAGACATGGACAAAAGGTGGACGAGTCTCCATGTACATTAGCAACAAGTATAACTCTAGGTTGGTTAAACAGGATGATGCCCTGGAGCTTATCCATATGCAAATCACAATACACAAAGTCCTATGCCATATCCTAGCATGTTGGACTATATTAGTTCATTGAAGGTTCACTTAAGCAAAT
Source organism: Protopterus annectens (assembly GCF_019279795.1). Classification (NCBI taxonomy): domain Eukaryota; kingdom Metazoa; phylum Chordata; order Ceratodontiformes; family Protopteridae; genus Protopterus; species Protopterus annectens. The sequence continues at coordinate 974,426,627 of NC_056748.1, read as the reverse complement.
CCCTGTTCTTTAAAGAAAAAACATTGAACTTTCACTTCAGCAAACATTCACATCAGCAAATGATTTACACAGGGAAAGAAACTAATCAGCCACCATAAGGAACTTTGCCCTTTTTTCCACACTATAGTACAATCTTGAAGTTTGTTTATATAGTTAGAGATGTATGGGGGCACAGCCCCTCACCTGGGTGGGTTTAAAATACTCTGGTGTATATTATGGGGAAATGTTGGACAAGTAGTTACTTTCCCTATGTAACACATTCAGTGAAGTGAACGTTCACTGAAGTGAACTTTCAATGGTTTTTGTTTGATGAATTATGATTCATGGAAGTGAAACTTTGATGAACTAATTTAGACCCATAGCATCTATAGGTCACCCTCAATGTCCCAAGAATGCCATAGCACATACCTAGACCTAGTGGAGGCACTTGCCATTAAGCCAAATACCTATTCATTTAACTACCCCTGTAAAGACTGAGAAATATAAATTGCCTCAAGCTCACAGAGACAACAGCAATTGGACTTAATTAGCACAAATATCCCTGATCAGATAGCATGGACACTAACATATTGGACCTGATTGGACCTGATACTCACCAATATTGGACAGCACTGCACCCCCCCCCCCCTCACTGTCATGTCCTTGTAGATGAGGTTGGAACACAATGCTATCTCTTTTGAAATAAAAATCAACTCAGTAACCACCAGCAAACCCTGTAATAATTAGAAACTATTCCAAAGCAAACTGCACTCTATTAAATGTTAGTTTGTCAAAATGTATTGCTCATCCTATCTTTGAGTTTACAGCAATATATATTGAATTGTTCACAGAGACCCTGTATAACCATGTAAGTGGCTGTACAGAGGCTGCTGTTCCTACTAGTAGCAAGTCCAAAGCAAACTCTAAAAACAAACCACACTGGTTGAATCTTAACCTAAATAGGGAATATAACAAAAGGAAAAAGTCATGGATAACACCAGGAAGAACAACTCCCATAATAAAATCTCTCTAATTAATTAGTTCTCTTAGTTTAAATTAACAACATTTTGTGAAGTTAATAAGATGGAGTGACCTTAAAGCTAACATATTATTTATTGATACAGAATGATTCTATTTAAGCTACTTAGGAAGAAAATTACTCAGTAAGAAAATCTGTGATGTTGCAAAGTAATTTTTAGACTTCAACCTTAAATGAATGGTAAACAGAGAGAAAACTTAGTCTGTGCAGCAGCAGTATAAATATTTATTATGTTAATACACATACCTTAGACCATAAGATAAATGAAATATCTGCTTCAGCTTGGTTGTCTCTCATAGGTTCATAGGTTCATACTAGGCTATCTGCCCTAGGGCATTTATAAGCCTAGCCAGAGTGTGTTTGGCTTTCGCCACCCATTTTAAATTAATTTTGCTATGCCCTTTTTCGAGGTTAGTATACTGTGCCTCTGTCTAACAGTGACACAGAAGTGATATCCGGGGTAAACCTACGATCTCCCATCCACTCATTAAGATTCCTCTTGAAGAGAGTCAATGAGGGACTCTGCCTAACCTGGACTGGGATTTTATTCCAGAGTGAAGGGAGCCTCTGGGTTATGAATCTGTCCCTTCAGCATGTCCTATTTATTTCAGTGCTGAGGTTCAAGTCTCTCGAGTGCGTAGCTCGATGGGATTTGGATTTTCTGAGGTGCAGCATGTCCATTAATTCCGGGTTGGACATGGCTTTATACGTCCGGCACAGATCGCCTCAGAGCAGGCGGTATGCCACTGAGTAGAGCTGGAGTTTCTTTAACCGGGCAGCATATGGCATCTGTTTGAGCCCTTTGATCCTCTTGGTGAGGTACTTTTGGGGTCTTTCCAGTTGCTGCAGGTGTCTGGTAAGGTACATCCCAAAAGGGCATTGTACTCAATTATGGGCCTGATGAGGGATGAGTAAAGAGGCACGATGACCTCCCCTGATCTAGATGTGAATCCCTTCATGATTAGGTGGGCTATATAAAATGTTTTTCTAACCACTTTGGCCACGTGGTTGTCAAATGAGAGATTGCTATCAACTTGGGTCCCCAGGTCCCTAATTACTTCTTCCGTACTTAATGGATTACCACCTATGTGGTAATTTGTGGGCACTTTGTTTTTGCCATAGGGGATGACTATACACTTTTTGGCGTTTAGCTTGAGGCCATGGCTCTGGCATCAGTTGTCTGTTTCTAAGAGGCCCTTTTGGAGGATGCTTGTGTCAGCTGGAAAGTCGATTATAGCACCCAGTTTGCAGTCATCTGCGAACTTGGTCAGCCACAGTCCTTCCATGTTGGCCTGTACCTCCGAGAAATATATACCGAACAGGAGAGGTCCCAGGACTGAGCGTTGTGGGACGCCACTTGTAACCGGTTTGGAGTCTGACATGGCTCCAGCAATTCTAACCATGTGTGTTCTGTTCTTGAGCCAGTTTACAACCCATCTAGTGACATAGGGGTTTATATTTAAGCTGGTGAGCTTATCTATAATGCCTGAGTGGGGTATTGTATCGAAGGCTTTTGCGAGGTCCAGGTAGGCTGTGTGGACCACCTTCCCCTCATCAATGGCCTTGGTGACTGTTTCAAAAAAATCGACCAGGTTTAAGAGGCAGGATCTGCCCTTAACAAAGCCGAACTGGGTAGGATCCAGTGTCTGTAGGTCCCCAATATCTTTTTTTATGAGGTCCATAATGATCCTTTCCATAGCTTTGCAGACCAAGCTAGTCAGGCATATGGGGCGATAGTTTCCAGGATCCGTTGAGGCACTACTATTGTGGAGAGGGACCACTGTTGCTTTACGCCACTCTTTGGGTACATATCCTGTGGTAAGGCTGAGATTGAACAGTAGTTTTATGTTTGGGTTTAGCTCTTCTTGGAGTTCATATAGGACGCAGCCCGGGACACCGTCTGGTCCCATTGATGCTGTGTTTTTTGCTTTGGAGAGGGCGGCTCTTACCTGAGCATCTGAGATGTCAGGGGGGCAGCACTCTGCTGGGATAGATATTTGCCCTTTTGGTGGGGTGGGGGGGGGTTGCGCTGAACCTGTCAGCTAGGATGTTGGCAATGTCTGTGGGTTCGGTGTATTTTTTGTCATTTTGGACTAATTCTGAGCATATCTGGGAATTCCCACCCAGGTTTCTAACATAACTAAAGAAAGCCTTGTGATTATCCTTAGTGTCCTGTGCAATTTTTCTCTCTAAGCTGGCCTTAGACGATTTTATGAGTACCCGTAGTTTTTTGCTAACACTGATCAGAGATGCCTTCCTTTTTGGGATTTTGCTCTATCATGTAGTAGCTTCCTCCTTCTGTTGTATAGTTTGTTTATGGCTGAGGTCCACCAGACAGGACATCTGCCTTTGGAGGATTGGGTCTTGGTTTTATTTGGGATTGCATGATCCATGCATTCCTGCAGGAATTAGTTATATCTGAAGCCTGGCAGTGTATCAGAACAAATATTCCTGAATTTCCAAACAATGAGTGCCTTTTGAATACAGAGTACATGTGGGGGGGGGGGGGTTGTCTCCTCTGAGCAAGAATCATTAAATTCTAGAATAATACTTTGGCATAATGAGTTGGAGATTTTTAGCAATAGAAATGTTGGATGTTTTGATGCATAATGGCTCAATTCAATGACTTGTTATAGGAATCATGTAAAACATACACTGAAATTCATGAACTAAATTGAAGGAAATCTTTATGGATCCAAAATGAATATTTCTAGGAGATTTTAATTTTCAGATTTTAATTTTCCTAACATGTCATAAGAGATAAGTTATTGTCCATCTGCCATTATAAGTAATTTATTATATTGCATGTTGGAAGACAAGAAATTATAGGAAATGATTCACTTTCCAAAATGGTATAATAATATATTGAATTTATTATTTACGAATGTACCAAATCAAGTATTTAAGATTACTCTTTTGACACCATTGAGTGACTCTGAAAAAAACTGCTTTTTGCTTTTCAATTCATACAACAAAATTTGACTAATACTTTTTTCAAACATCTTTACTGCATTATCACTTGTGATATAGGTAAAATTTACATTAATAATTAAATATTTCTCCATGATCAATGATCAGTCAATTTCTACACAGTTTGATCAAAAAATGCTGTACAGCCTAAATAAAACTAAAAGCTTTCAGAAAATGTTTGAGGATGTGTGCCTAAAAATTATTGATGAGAGTAAATCCGTATTAAGTGTTAAAAAAATAATACAATTCATTTCAGCCTGGAAAAATTATCACTTACTGAAATTATTGAAAGAAAAAAGGTAAAAATGTATAACAAATAAAAGACTAAATCAACAAGATCTCACTACAGCAAAGCTTACAAATAACTGAGGATCAATATCTTCAGGGCCAAAAAAGGCGTGTGAGGTAAAGTTATCAAAGTGCATAAATGTTAAGAAACTTTTCCGGTGTAAACTATAGTAACAGCAATATCAATGAGATAGGGCCATTGCCAGTGCCCTAGGAATTAATTTTGGTGAACCAAGTGAAACATATAAGATATGACATGTGCATCATGTCTAGAAAAACAGGTCTGTAGTTTCCCTATAATCCAAGAAAAAATACTATGTAACTCTTTGAGGAAGGTAAGAAATAGGATTTGGCCTTGGTCAAATTTAGTAACTTTGTTCTGAAGTTTGAGGTCCTTAATACTTCCAACTCATATATTATTTAGCATTTTATTAAGGTATGGCATTGTACCAAAAAGCAGGACACTTGTGAACATAATTCCTATACACAGGTGGAGTATGCATGACAATGCTGACAACTACCATCCTATGTGTCTGATTACACTTTTTGGTAGATGCTTTGGAGGATGTCTCATGGCAATTCTTGATAAAGATGGTAAACGAGGTTCTAAGGTAGACTATGCACCAGGATAGTTTTACTAGAAGTACTAGAAGTAGATCAATAAGGAGTAACATAATAACTTGTTATGATCCATTTAGTAAGGAAATGGAACTGGATTTGGTTATCTTTCAATGTGTCTGCTTCTGTCTCTCTATCTCTCTTTCTCTCTCAGCATAATCAGCATCTTTTTTTCAAGACTCATGTAAATGGAATAATCTTTGGCTTCCTCCAAGTATCTTCTTCCAGGTCCTCCTTTACTTCTTCTTTCTCTGTTCTAGAACATCCACTCCAGACACACTGTAATATCCCCCTTCAGAAAGGACAAACAACATTTTACAATGGCTTTCTTTAACCTCCTTTTATACAGCTGTGATTGTTTCACTAAGTAAAACAGCTGTGGCTAAAATATATTTATTTTATTATCCTATTTGTTTATTTGGTAAGTAAGCTGGTTGACTGACATTTTTCAATCACAACTCAAGTGCAAAACATTACAAATAATAAAATGAGCAAGTGAGATAGTGGTGAACATTTTCCATATTGTTACATGCAGTAAGTATAAGCATTAAGTAGTAATCATACAATATGTACATGGGACTAAATACACGAATGCACTTTTTACAAGGAGACACTGTTCAATAGGTATTTAAAGTTTGTTTCTGTTAGAAAAAAATGAGTTTTGATGAAAATAGCTATAGCCAGTATCAAGGAAGCACATGAACTTGTCATCTTCACATTTTTTGTTTAAAACACCAAAATGATTCTCGTTTCCAATATCTTTCATGTCCATGATAGAGGCTATTTATAAAGATAACATGGCATGCATCAAATTAGGCCCCTTCACTTCAAGTACATCCCCATAACTAAAGACAGCAAACAAGGTTACCTTTTATCCCCAATATTATTTGCCCTAGTCATAGAAATATTAGCATCATCAATAAGAAATAATAAAGAAATGAAAGGCATTAATATTTATAATCAATAAAATTCTAAAACAGCATTATTTGTGGATGATATTCTGCTTACCTTACCTAAGTCAAATCAAGAATTATTAGAACTAGACACAATAATAAATAACTTTCAAAAGATTTCAGGCCTCCACTTTAATAAGCAAAAATGTAAATACATCATTCTTAAATTTCAGCTAGTTAACCAAAGAATTAATGGAGAACAAGTTAATGTACTAAACTATTTAGGGATAATCAGCAATTTACAGTATAAAATGGCAACAAAGAAACCAGGCACTTCGTATTTTTTCTCCAGTATAAAAGTTTTTATTCACAGACAGACAATGGTAAGAGCTTTCGCTAAGTAGCTTCCTCAGACCAATATAAAAGACATAGACTAGCTTCATCATTTAAACAAATTCAAATATCTTTCAACCAATCACTGACAATCCTGACTCTCTTCAATTAAAATAAATTTAAAGGCATATGGAGGTATATAAATACATTATGCTAGCATTCAAATGAAATACATCTATTAACTATTCAAAATATGCATAAAATATACATAAAAGTACTAAGTTATATGGGAACAATACTTATTATAAAAAAGAGGCATAGGGAGCATGGACATACACCATTTACGTAGCTTCCTATTTTTTAAGAAGGGGTTTTATAGATGCCTTTTCATTAATTCCTTTCCCTTTATCAGTTCTAAGGACTATAATCCAGTTTGTTTCTTTCATCTCAGTGTAGTTCCTTATATCGCCTTCCCTAATGCTTGGTTTAATAACTTCCATGACTCTAAAGTTAAACTTGTGTGCATCCCCTGAAAATATGACGTTTTGAGAGTGCATTATGTTCAGATTTCGTCCTAATACTATATAAGTGCTCTCTTATTCTGTCTCTTAAAATCTTATTAGTTTTCCCTATATAAAATGAATGACAGCACTCACACTCCACTAAATATACTACATTTGATGTAAGACAGTCAGCTGCAGTTTTAAAAATAAATTCTTTATCCATATCTGGATGTTTAAATGTATTGTTAGTGTTGATAAAGGAACACAAATTACACTTTCCACATGGTTGTATTGAATTTCCTACATTGTCTACATGTTTTAACTAATTTCTATAACAGAGGAGTCTCTTCAAATTTTTTCTATTTTTATATGAAAACGTGGGTCTCTCCTCTATCAATTCATTTATCTCTGTATCTACTATTAGTATAGACCAGTTCTTAGAGAATATTTCAATTATTTCCTTGTTATCACTTGTATAGAATAATGGATTTTTTAAACATTCATTGTAGAACTCTGCATGCCAACATGTCCATCTAGCCTGCATGGCCCATAATTAGGTGAGGCTATATCCTTCCTTATGTCACTGATAGTTATTAAATTTCTCTCAACTTCTTCCTTACCATAGCCTCTACTTATAAATCTTTTTTTCAAATCAAGAATTTCTTCCTCAAAACCTTTTTCCATAGGATTTAATCTAGAGGCATGCCTCCCCTGACCTTTAATCGAGTTTTTAAATATATAGCCAGGGTGCATGCTAGTCCTAACCAACAATGAATTCCTATAGCAAGACTTCCTATAAATGCCAGTATTTATTAAGCTATTCTGTAGTCTCTCAATATATAAATCTAGGTACTCTACCTTCTCACAGGATGATGTCATAGTAAAACTGAGAAATTCAGTCATATTATTAATGATTACTTGAAAATCTGACAATTGTTTTTGACTACGTCTCCATAACAGTTAGAGATCGTCTACAAATCAACAATAGAATGGAATGTTCTCTTTGAACATATCAGTCTCAAACAAGATAGTATTCTCCCAATGTACTAGAAAGATGTTGGTGTAGCTATTGGCACATGATGTGCCCATAGCTATGCCATAATGTTGGATATACATCTTGCCATTAAATGTGAAAATATTGTTCTCAAGAACTATTTCCAAAAAATGGCAGATAAGATCTACCTATGTCACACTATAATCACTATTTGTAGACAAATAATCATATATATATATATATATATATATATATATATATTCTATACCCACATTATTGGAAATAATAGTAAAAAGAGACTGTACATCCATGTGACAAAGATAACCTTATCATGGGTAATAAGGTTGCTGGTATGCTCATATAAGTCAAGAAGAAATTGTTTAGTATCTCTCAATACTATTTTATTTTTGTCTATTATGGGTCTCAAATATTTCTCTACATACACTGATAGGGGCTCTATTACCCATCCACCACCTGCTACAATCGGCCTCACTGGAGGTTTCAGGCCATGCTTATGGATCTTCGGTAAGCCCTGTATGATAGGAATCAGGGGACTCTCAACTCTTAAGTATTTATATGTCTCATTAGTAATTAAATCACTCTTTAAATTATCTAACAATATTTCCGAGATCGAGTCCATCAATGATGTACTTGTGTTACTGTGATTAAACTATAATATTTGATGTCACTCAACATTTCTTCCATAGATTCTATATAATGTTTCCTGTCTATAATAACTATGAGGCCCCCCCTTATCTGCAGGTCTGATGGATATTTCTTCATTCTTTTGTAATCTTCTAAGAGATTCCCTCTCTTTAAAAGTTAAATTATGTTTCAAATATTATTTTCTATGATGTCCTCTACTCTCATAAAATGTATATATTTCATTTTCTGTCAGTTTCAAGTAAGCATCAACTAACGGATGATTATTCGGTACATAAGTACTACGTTTATTAAATGGACATATTTGTTCATTAAGGTTGTTACCAAATTCTAATTTCAACATAATATTCCTACAAAATACTTTTAATTCTAAAATGGTACCTGTTAACTTAATTTCATAAGTAGGAATAAAATATAATCCTTTGTCGAGCACTGAAATCTCCTCAGATTTAAATTGAGACTAGAAATATTCCATACTAATGTTTGTATACATTCCCCCACACTTTCTTGATTGTCTGACTGGGACCTTTTTACCCTGAAAATTTGCATTTCTGGCACCCCCGACTCATTGATCTTGTTCTCCTCATGCCTTTGTCTGTACTGATGGGCAGGGAAAAGAAGGGTTACAATGTTCATTGTTGCCCTGTTGAACATTATCAAAAGTAATCACTCTACTTGAATCTTGCACTTTTGTAAATTTAGGTCTAACAACTCTGTCTTGTATAACATGCATATATTAATATTCTCCTTCATTTTGATGTCAGTTCCGGAGATATGGAGTTGAGCGGCATGTTGGAGAAAATGTTGATTTTGCAGCAACTTTTAGAAGGCTTGTAGCATGATTTTTTGAAACTGAGAAGATTTCAGACACAACGCTATCATTTTTAGACATGCCTGGCCAGAAAAATTGTTCCTCGTGGTCTATGAGTCTTCAATATGCCAACACAAGGCACACAACATCCAGAGTTGCTTGCTCGTTGGCAACGGCTTAACCTTGAGGTAAGCGCAAACTAATTGAACTATTAATTGACTTCTTCAGACTTGAGGAAAAGAGGCTGAAAGAATCTCTACAAGAGAAGCAAGACTTTATTATTAAGAATTATCTGGAAAATGTTGTCAGTCCGTTGTTTGAGAGTTTACTAGATAGCATCGTTGTTTTTGAGCGGAAGCTCTTACAACAGAAAAAGATTAAAATAATCAGCGACACTAATGACTTTAGAGCTGGCCATGTATTTACGTAGCCTAGGAATAGGCAGTCTCTGAATCAACCCCATGAGAGGAATATGAATGTTGTAGGAAATACAGTGGTTTCCTCCGCGAGTGGAGATATACAGAGAAAGACTAATAACATTGAAGTGGCTAATATGAATGATGTATTGAATGTCAGTAAAGACAGAAACGTTAATAATACAAACGATATTGTGTGTTGCCAAGATATAAATTTATACCCAGTAGTTACTATTAGTAACATTTCTGCAATGAATGCTGTAGATAATGCCAATATGCATGTTATGCAAGATAGAGTTGTTAGACCTAAAGTTACAAAAGGGCAAGATTCAAGTAGAGTGATTATTTCTGATAATGTTCAACAGGGCAATAATGAACCATTTAATCCCGCTTTTCCCCTGCCCATCAGTACAGACAGAGGAATGAGGAGAATGAGATTGATGAGTCGGGAGCACCAGAAATGCAAATTTTCAGGGGAAAGAGGCCCCAGTCAGACAATCAAGAAGATGTGGGGAAATGTAGAGAAACATTAGTATGGAATATTTCTAGTCTCAATTTATCATCTGAGGAGATTTCAGTGCTTGAAAAAGGATTAAATGTTATTCCTACTTATAAAAGTAAGTTAACAAATACCATTTTAGATTTAAAAGTATTTTGCAGGAATATTATGTTGAAATTAGAATTTGGTAACAACCACAGTGAACAGATATATCCATTTAAGAAACTTAGTACTTATGTACCGAATAATCATCTGTCAGTTGATAATTACTTGAAACTGATAGAAAAAGAAATATATACATTTTATGACAGTAAAGGACATCATAGAAAACGATATTTGAAACATAATTTGACTTTTAAAGAGAGGGAGGCTCATACAAGATTACAAAAGAATGAAGAAATATCCATCAGACCTGCAGATAAGGGGGGCCCCATAGTTATTATGGACAGGAAACATTATATAGAATCTATGGAAGAAATGTTGAGTGACATCACATAATATGGTTTAATCACAGTAACACAAGTACATCATGTGATGGACTTGGTCTCTGAAATATTATTAGATAATTTAAATAGTGAATTAATTGCTAATGAGACATATACATACTTAAGAGTTGAGAGTCCCTTGATTCCTATCATACAGGGCTTACCGAAGATCCATAAGCATGGCCTGAAACCTCCAATGAGGTTGATTGTAATAGGTGGAGGATGGGCAACAGAGCCCCTATCAGTGTATGTAGATAATATTTGAGACCCATAATAGATAAAAATAAAATAGTATTGAGAGATACTAAATAATTTTGTCTTGACTTATATGAGCATACCAGCAACCTTATTACCCATGATAAGGTTATTTTTGTCACATGGACGTACAGTCTCTTTTTACTATTATTTCCAATAATGTGGGTATAGAATATATATATATATACATATATATATATATATATATATATATATATATATATATATATATATATATATATATATATATATATATATATATATATATATATATATATATATATATATATATATATATATATATATATATATATAGATAGATATATATATACATATATATATATATATATATATATATATATATATATATATATATATATATATATATATATATATATATATATATATATATATATATATATATATATATATATATATATATATATATATATATATATATATATTAGCAGGACTGGGTTAAGGTGGACTATAATCTTTATGATGCAAGTAGAACCTGGCTTGAGCTTGGCCTTGACAGTTGATTTGTGTCTCTATTAAATGGTTTTGGTATTTTATCTACACTGTGTTTTACCAGTCCCTCATCCTTTCCTGTCCTACTTCTCTGTCCCTGTCCCCCCCTCCCCCTCCCCCCTTTCCACTTTCCTATCTTTTTATTTGTGTTTCTATTTATATATACTTTTACCTATTGTACTATGCTGACTTAATTCATTCGTTAATCAGGGTAGCATATATATATTTATTTATATATATTATTTTTATGCATTTTTATGTGATCTTTAATAAGCCCACGTTTATTGGACATGAACTAAAAGTTTTCCATTATCCAGGCTGGTTTTGTTGTACTTTGGGCTGAGCATCGTTAGTGTGGAAGTATTTTTAAACCTCATAAACATTTTAGGATAAGAATGTTGTTTATATATACATCTTTAATGCTGACTAAACCAAATTAATGTATGGCTTGATGAAATTCTGAGGAGTTTTTATGGCTTCTTGTTAAAATGAGTATTTCTAAAGTGTGAGTATACTCCATTGAAATGATGTAAATTGTTTCTGCTTGCCCTAATTACTTGCTAATTAGGGCGTATGCTTTGTATATAAGGGCAAGGTATAATTCTGTTTAATGTAACCTGATGAAGCGCACTAGCTAAGTGCGTGAAAGCGCTTGTTCTGTTCCAAATAAATCAATTGTTTTATTCATCGTGGTGGTTCCAGTGATTTGTCAGATTGTCATTGGTAGGTACTATGCTATTGGCCCTGGGCCTAGGGCAGCCTAGCCATATGCTACCCTGCCCTTTGGGACACATGTAATGTGATTTTACTTGCTCCTGTGAAACGGTTACACAGAGGTGACTCACAGGGCATATTACCTATCTCCATAACATTCATCAGGGGTATGTATGACATCTACTAATAAGGAGCCTTGTTTGTTAATGCTGGGTGGTTTATTCCAGGGAATGGCATATTTGTGTACAGAAACCTGTACCTCCAGCATGTGCTGTTTAGTGCGGTGACAAGGATTAGGGCCCTAGGTCATGTAGGCTGGATGGATTGTGAGGTGTTGCCATGGTGGTTGGCCGACTGGTATGGGGGTGACATAACTCTGTATGTCCAGCAGTGGTAACCTCTGTGTAGGAAGTATGCAAGGCACTCTAGCTGTGGTTTTGTGAGTCAGTCTGCATAGGGAATGTGTTTGAGGGCATTATCAGTTTTTGTTAGGTATGTCTGTGGCCTTTCCACTTGCTGTAGTTCTCATGGGAGGTACGTACCGCATAGGACATTGTGAGGTGTAGAGGGGCACACTGACTTGCATTTCCCTAGCTGACACACCTTTTGTGATGACACGTACCATGTACAGGGATTACAAGACTAGTGTGCCACTGTGGATATCAAAGGGGAGGCTATTTTACACCTGTGTCCCAAGTTCCCTTCTGCCACCTCCAGTGGTAGGCAGGCAACCACCTATGTGGTAGTTAGTGGGTAACATGTTTTGGAATGGGGTATGGTACTGCAGTATCAACACTGGTGTTCAAGTCCATGCCTTGGTCACCAGGAACCTGTTGCAGTACATCTGCCCCCATGTCCCCCTCTCTCACTCTCTCTCTCTCTCTCTCTCTCTATATATATATATATATATATATATATATATATATATATATATATATATATATATATATATATATATATATATATATATATATATACACATATACATATATATATATATATACATATACATATATATATATATATATATCAATATATACACATATATATATACACATATACATATATATATATATATATATATATATATATATATATATATATATATATATATATATACACACACACATTACGCTCTATATAACCATATATATATATATATATATATATATATATATATATATATATATATATATATATATATATATATATATATATATATATATATATATATATATATATATACATATCTATAGACATTCATATCTATGTGTATATATGTATGTATCTACATATATATCTATATATGTATGTATCTATTATATCTATATGTATATATATACATATTCCATCTATCTGTATATCTCTCTATATATATATACACACACACACTTCTAAACATCCATTGCTGTACATATACATGCACATGTAGGCACATAGACTGTCCACCTTTCATGGTGGGAATATCACTTCTGAAACAGTTGTGAGACATACCATTCTGTAATGATATTGCAGTGTTGTGCAGAATGCATTATGCTGTCCTCAGGCCGTATAGCTGTAGCAGGCCTCACTGGCTCAGTCCCACAGAAGTTCACCACCACATGACATATACCTGCACTGCATGCTGTTTTCAATGCCACACACTACAACCTACATTGATATGTGCACATAGCAACCTTCAACTACATATGTATGTCCAGCCTTCACTAACAGTTGCAATATGTCCCTTGCCCTATGCACATCTGCATATACATATAGATACAGACTGCTAACACATATGGAGGGTTCACAGTATGTAGATTATTAGATTATGTAGTTTACATTACCTTTGTCTCTGACAGATTTTTTCTTTTGGCTTGCTGGCTGGCTTGCTTGCTGGCTTGCTGGCTTGCTTACTGGCCTGCTTGCTGACTTGCTTGCTGGCTTGCCTGCTGGCTTTTTTTTTTTTTTTGGTCTCGGTCTCTCTCTCTCTCTCTCCCTCCAGTTGCTGCAATAATATTATTGCATGTGTGGACTGGCAGTACAGGGTGCTTTTGTAGGTATCTGCACATGTGCATGTGGTGGCCACTGCACCAATTGGTGGCCAGCATTTAGTAATTGCATGCAGCCTGCTGTGTGGTAATTGTAGTTCTCACTGTGATTTCAGGACACTACTATAAAATGATAGGTTAGGTAGGCGTAGGCCTTTCAGTTTTGCAAGGTGGGGACCATGCTGTTTGCTGTGGACACTGTTGTGTCAGTCAGAAGGTTGGTATATCTCTCATATCTGAGGCTGTGTTGTAGCCACTGAAATGCATTTTGTACTGAAACCTGACTGTTGCTTCTTCCAGTGCACTCTTCTCAGTGTGTATGTTAACTCACACCTGCTAATGCTCTCAGTGTGTATGTTAACTCACACCTGCTAATGCTAACACTGTTTACATGGGATTATGTACTTTTCTGTGGGATTTGTGGATTAACTGGCATACAACAGTAGTTCTTACAATGTGTTGCTATGGCTTTTCTATTTTCCCTTTACATTCACTCCTTGAATGCCTGATATTTGTCTTTACTGGAATGTGTTGCTATGGCTTTCCTATTTTCCATTTACATTCACTCCTTGTAATGCATGATATATTTCTTTCAGCACTAATTTCTTATATGTTTGCTGTGGCTTGGTGGTACTTCATACAGTCTGGTGAGCCCAAGGTCTGGGGTTTGACATTTACAAAGGTATTTTATTTTGCTGCTGAGCAGTACTAGGGCCTTGTCATACAGAGTTAATAAGGCACTTTTAAACAGTTGTAAGCGGGAAGCAGGAAGTCAGTGGGGACACCAGCTAGGATGTGCAGGCTGGGTGTAGGGAAGGTCCATAGCTGCAATTTCTTTAACTGCAATAGCTGTACATATGTTTGACATTTGCTGTGACATTTGAAACCTTCCACCCCTGAGAGAGGGGTGAGGACAACTAAGTATATTGTACTAACAATTATGAATATCAGGCACATGCAGTGCTTGTGAACTGCTATACTGTCATTAGTATGTTAGATGGCTACATCCTTTGATATTTCTGTGTTGTACTCCTACATAAGGGCATGCTTGTGGAAGTAATTCTACAGCTATTTGCAGAGTGTGTAACAGCAGACAGGCTGATATGCCTGTGTGTTTCTGACACTTCCAGGCCTCAGATACTCTCAGGTATATATTTGACCAGCCTCAGGGAAAGGTACATATCAGTGGGATACACCTGTGATATATTTCAGATATTCTGCAGTTGTGACTGTGGGGTATTTTGAGCATATGTATTACTACACCATTTCTGACATGCAAGTAGGGTCTACTGTAACTTATTGACAGTTACCATTACATGGGATTCCCCACCTTTCTGCCTACTGTGAGTACATTTCACAGGGAGTCAGTGGGGCACAGGTAACATTTGTTTGCAAATCAGAGACATCCCTATAAATCAGTCACAGTTGGGAGGTCTGGCCTCTTACCTATTCAAATATGGCATTGTTTATCCTGCTCTGATACTGGGTGGGGTTTGTAAGGTGCTACTGTAACATGATTACCTACTAGCATGGCTGTTTCTCTTATCACACTCATGTAATGCAATTCCACAAGAATCGCCAGTAAAGATACACAGAACAAGCTTTGTGTAATGGCCTTCCTATTTTCCCTTTACATTCACTCCTTGTATTTCATGATATATTTCTTTCAGCACCAAGTTCTTGTATATCTGCTGTGGCTCAGTGTTAGTTCATGCAGTCTAGTGTTTCCAAGGTCCTGGGTCCGAGACTGACAGGGGTATTTTATTTTGCTGATGAGCAGACTACAGGCCTTGTCATACAGAGTGACTAAGGCATTTTTAAGCAGTTGTAAGCAGGTTTGTGTGAGTTTGTGCGACGCTTAGCTATGCTTAGCTACGCTTAGCTATGCGCATACAAGCGCACACCCGCTGACTACTGCTTAAAAGTGCTTACTCCTGCTAACACCCGCGCTATTTTCTTTTAAAGAAAAGAAAATGTGGAAATAGAAAAGTGATGAAAAAGGGGGCACAAAGAGGGTAGGACAGTAGGAAAACAAGCTCGGGATGTGCAGGATGGATGTAGGGAAGGCCCATAGCTGTCCAATTGTTTACCAGCAACAGCTGTGCATATGTTAGAAATTTAGAGTGAAATTTGACACCTTCCACCCCTGAGAGAGGGGTGAGGACAACAAAATATGTTGTACAGCCAATTGTAATTATCAGTTTACATGTCCAGCAGACATGTATGCGAAATGGCAGCTATGTATGGGGCGTCATTTTTTTGTGGGAACAGAGTGCCCTTTTTTTTAATTTTTTTCAGGTGAGAGTGGAACGTGAGGTACAGGATGTAGGTATATTTGGGGAGGAAGGTTGGGGAGGTTAACAGACAAGACAAACAAGACACATACAGGGGCGGAGTATGACACATGTGGGGGGTAAACACAATTGACAGGGACGGATGTTTGGATATCGCAAGCCCATGAGCCCACAGATGGCAACAGTGGAACTGAGATCCCCACCCATAGGCAGTTACCACTGCACCTTCACAGCCCAGGCCGGGGCTGTGCTGGGGGCTGGATAGGACGGGCAGGCACACCTGTGAGTTGCGCCACTCTCGCCTCAAGCTGGTATAGGGGATCAGTCACGGAACGCCTGATCTCACTACGCACCACAGACCGGACCCTATGGAGGGTGAGTGGAGGCTCTCCTCCGGCCACACTTGCAGAGGGGGGACGAGCCCCATCCCCTGCAGCACTTCCACCCGAAGGTGGCACAGGGCCGCCGGAGGAGGAGGTCCCGGTCTGGGCACTGGTGCCAGGTGCACTCACCAGCTGAGGTGGGAGAGGTGCGTCTGCTGGAACCTGCCTTCCCTGTTGTCCTATGTTTAGCAGTATTTTATGGTATTTTGGGTTAGTAACAAACAACACCATTCAAAATTAGTTGTAACAGCATGCATCAGTATTGCCATTAACCAAACACACATGAATTCCTAACATTGAGCAGCAAGCATAACACATGCATATTTAGAACAACAATGGACATTCCAACAGCATGCAGTGTTGATTGGTGGCAACAGGCCATCAGGTTTGGATATGTGAACAGGGCACATGCATCAACGTACATGCAGATATGTATAAACCAACAGGACAAATGTCCATGGGAATTAATTCTGAATACACATACCCAGTTTGGTGTGGAATGGCATAATTTGTGAAAATAGGGTAGGGTGGAGAAATATTACATTAACAACTTAAACTACCTATACATATACTGTACATTCCTAGTAGATGCAGATATATATCCCCTACATGTATTAGTACAGTTTCCTGTATGTAACCTTAGGAATGTTGGTGATGGGGATGTTACTGCTACATTAATATACATTCCATTTGTATTCATATATGTTCATATCTGGCTGTGTTCAGGTAAAGCATCCTGCTACATTTGATTTATATGGGTCTAGACAACTGTGGATGTTCAGCATTTCATACAACCATATTATCTCCATAATGCAAGGGTACAGCAACATATCCAAATTGTGGGATGGACACAGTCCAGGTTCTGTACTTTATTAAAGACATTTCACTCTTTGGCTGTGGCTGTCTCATTCATTTCATTATGTAGTGAATGCAGTATACCTTTATTCCAGACTTATTACAGCTTTCTTGGTAGCTTCAAACTCTCTTTCTCACACTCTCTCACTTATTTTATATTTACATTTCTGGATGGTACTTAATTATAGGCTTTATTGACATTTAGTACTGGGTTACAACAATCCTTTCCAGTTGACTCACTTATTTCATATGGCAGAATTTACAAGGATGTATTCAACACTTGTCTATCCTTTGCTGATTGATTACAACACTCATTTTCAGGCTGAAGCAGTTATCTGATATTACAATACAGGTGGGAACTCTATTTGAGACTTGTTTAATCTTTATTACTGGATTGCAATTCTCTTTTCAAGGCTGCATCACTTATCTTATCTTACAATACTAGCAGAATCTTTCTTCTAGGCTTATTTGACCTTTATTACTGGGTTACAACACTGAACTCTTTTACAAGCTGTCCCACTTATATTCTATAACAATACTAGCAGAATAATTACTAACCTGCCTGGTGGCACAACCTCACCAGCCTATCAGCAAAGGATTGCCAATTCGCAGAACGAACACCTGCAGCTGTAATATAAATGAAGGAATATTGTAACATACCTATCCATACTATAGGCTAGGATAGCATTTCTTACATACTTAATTACATGGATACTTACTCAGTAGTGGGGCATTGGGCATTTGGCGGGCCTCTTGGATCCATCGGTTAAGTTGGTCCTCCTTTCATCACTTCAGGTCCGCATGATGGTGATGGACCTATTCTCCAGTCCTCGGAATGCCTGTGGCACTGGTGGATCATGTGCCAACCGGATCCACACCTCTGCCTTGTACGCTCCCCATTGAACCTGGCCCTGCATGAGCTGGGATTCATGATCATGCACTAGGAGCCAAACCATATATTTTGACTCCTCAACACCACACCTTTGTGCTCTAAAGCGATTTCCCTCTCCTGCACCTGCCATCCTGACTGCAAATGGGTACCACAATCAGTTATAGTGTGTATTCCCGCCTATGGGGCTTATATATGCTGGTTTTCCCGCACTTATCTGTGATTGGCCATTTTGGATATTTATCAGCTTACAGCAAACCTGCTTTGTCATGGTTCTATTTTCATTCATTCCTATATGTATGCTAATACTGTATTTCTAAGTACAACTGTCATGGCTTAGTGGTTCAGTACTTTAACTATGGTGCACAGTATCCCGGGTTCGACCCTTGTCATTGCTTTTTTTATTTTACTACTGTCTAGTCAGGCTAGGAGGTGTGTCTGTGTAAAGGCGACTTTGCTACAGCTTGCCCAACGTTGCCCAACGGTGAGCTGGTTGGCGCGCTGCACAGCTCCGCACAAATGGCTTACGCTGGGTAATGCATTATTTACCTATAAGCACTCATATTGAGCTGGGTGAAGTGCTGCTCAGCTATGGACACTCATATTAAGCTTGTTAAAGCGCTGCTCACCTACGGGCACTTATATTAAGCTTGTTAAAGCGCTGCTCACCTATGGGCACTCATATTCAGCTTGTTAAAGCATTGCTAAGCTATGGGCAATTCTGATCCTTTTTATTATATATTATGTCGGTTTTGTTCACAAATACATGGGCCATTTCATTACATTTTACTTAAATTATAGTTTTATATATATCTATATATATATATATATATATATATATATATATCTATATATATATGTCAGGGGATTGTTTCATACTTATTTAAATAAAAATGGAGAATGATGTTGTGGGGGCTCGAACTGTGACTACCTCCTCTTTGGCCGACATCTCTACCGCTACGCTATTGCTACTTGGCTTAATTTGCATATGTAGATCTTATATACTTTTCAATATCTGCTAACTGTGGCTGAGCGAAGGGCATACCCGCGGAAACAGGCACAAATGCAGGCAAACATTTTGGAAATTATAAAAAAAAAATGAAACTGCTATTTTTACATTTTACACATTTTCAATAGGGTTTAGTCTGTGGGGATGTGTGGTGTTGTGTTCCTTGACATTTCAGCGGACTCGCTCGTGGGTGTTTACTTTCAGGACTCTGACTCTTCTGGGGGCGTGTCCCTTTGCAGTACTCGGCAATCGGACAGACCCCTACTTTCCTACATGGACCATGTTAGACTAGGGTATGATTCAGCATGCCCTCATGAATATGCATGGAATGCTGACATCATACCGTTCAACTGCAGCCTCCGAGTAAGAAATATTAAGTCTTGCACGGAGGTTTCGTGAATCCGGCCCTTTGAATTATGGCATATTGGTTTTAGGGAGTTTAGATAGTTTGAGAGAAAAGGCTACAAGCTTATTTACAACATTTGCAAATGCCAATAGCCTTATATATGGCCATCGGCATGCTTCCTTAACTAGATGCATCCTTTATTTGGAGCTGTCATAGCTCCGTTTAGCTATTTGCAGAACGGTACTCCCTTACCAACGGAGTACATTTCTGCAAATAACAGTACTTTTCCATGGACAGGTTAGTGTTTCCTGGATTGCAAATTTAGGCTGCCCTAGGCCCAGGGCCAATAGCATAGTACCTACCTATGACACAATGCACACACACATGTACTCAGTGCAATACCAGCTATGTGAGGTTGAATGAGTGTGACACTGACTGTGTGCAAGGTCTGTAAAGGTGTGATAGCTTAGCGTGAGTTTGTGTCTGTCATGGTAGTTTGTGTCGTAGGTGTGAGGCCAGAGAAAGATGTGTCAGTTATCGGGATGCAAACATGGTACATTGGCATATGTTGTGCTGTAGTTCCCTGTGTACGACTGCGGTGTCCCATCATAGGCAGAGGCAATACATGTATGCTGAGTAAGTGGTACTGCTGCTGAATCCAGCTCACGTATGAACTGTTGTACTACCTGAAGTTGTAGGCCTAAACACTACAGTATGGTGTATAATCACATTCCCTCGTAACACTGTCTGGTGTGTTTCCTGTAGTCTGCACAGATTACATACCTCATGCATAGGTATCTGTAAGTAGGGGCACACAGTACTATAAGGTACACAGTTAATGCTCATCTGTGTCGTCATACATTTGTGTGTTGTATGTATGTGTAATGTGTGTGTAATGATGCCTGTACCATGGCCGCAATCACATATGTGTTACAGGGTATGTGTGTGTACCTGGCAGCATGTATACTCTGTGACAGCAGTATGCTTGCTATATTAACAACTGTGCACATATGTCAGGTAGGAGTATGGCATCAAAGACTAGGGTGGATTACCGTTGAAACTGTAAATGTGCATTGCATTCATTGCATGGGATGACAATATTCTTCATCCATTAGCTTGATACATACCCCCAGTGTGAAGCTGTGCATTGTTTCCCAAACAGTGTGCCGAGTGCTGGTGTATACTAGTTTGCTGTATGGAATGTGGCAGGCACTGTCAGGCAGTTGTGGGCTGAGCACTGATATGTGGTATCGAACATGTGTATCCCCTGATAGACAGACAGATGCTATATATGGCAGTTAAGTGATATCAGTACATTAGAATATTACGTGTGCCACATGACATGCTCACATATTTTTCTTTTCCTTCCAGGGTGATGGTGCATCAGCGTAACCCATCTTATACAGCAGCAGAGGATCAGGAGATCTACCAGAGCCTGGTGCAGAATTTCTCTGTGCTGTTTTCCAGGACCAGCTGGAACCAGCATGAGAGGGCTGCACTGTGGCAAGATCTTGTCATTCGGGTAAATGACATAGGCATGCATAACCGGACATATGAGCAGGTACGCCATCATTGCAGTGATTTAATTATACATGTCCGGCAGCGTGCGTCTGATATCCACAGACAACAGCTTGCCATGGGTGGTGGGGTACCTATCCACCCCCCCCACCAGTGTGGAGGAGCACCTCCTAAGTGTTGTGGCTCCAGGCCAACAACAACAACATCCACAAACATGTGTCATCATGGAGGCCGGAGCCACCCAGCATGTTGAAATGGAGTGTGCAGGTAACATGCCATATCTGTAGTTGACTGTTCTCTATACTGGTAGTTTATGCGTGTGTGAGATATGTACTCCATGTGTAGCTGTTAACCTGCCTATTCTTCTTCAAGATTGATATTCTGAGCATAATCTGTACACCTGTGAAAGCCACCTGTTGTACTACTGTACTTTATCATACTTTCAGTATCAATGGCACAGTTGTGGCCACTGGCAATCACTGTCATATTTTTGCAGGTCCCTCTGGAGTGACAGCAATGCAGCCAATCCATGCCGGTGAGGGTGTAATAACAATACTATTGCTAATGACATGTGCATGTCATATGGAGGTGTAGTGTGTGCACATGTAACACCTACGCATAATGCATGCTGTGCATGTTTGCTGTGAGACTATGCATATCCCATTATTCTCAGTAGCTGCCTCACTCACATGCAATACACAGAGCATGACACACATGTGTGGCAACACAGTACTGGACATTGTATAGGCATACCTGATACACATGTACACAACTCACACATGTTTGGCATAGACACTACACCTTAGCCTGCTACACATGTCCAATCATGACACCTGCTGTATGGCCACCCTTCAGTATCCCACTTATCCTCTATGCAACACACATAATATACCTGAGGGCTAGAGGCCTACCATGTCTTTGTGCAACAGTCTTGAACAAATAATACATTCATGTTAGGCAATGCTCACTATTGGTCACCTTACACACCCATGTAACAAGTGGCTGTGTAATTGTGGATGTAGTCATGTTACTGCACTTCAGGTACAGCATGCTGCTGCCTGTCCGGCACACATTATTATTGCTGACTGACCACAAGAAGCATGTTGATCATGGCTCACGTTACTACACAACATCCAGTTCCACTGACCACAAAAGTACACATAGCAGTTATTGCGTAGCACTGTCATGTGTGTGTGTGTGTGTGTGTGTGTGTGTGTGTGTGTGCAAATATATGCACCCACAGCTTGTAACACTTGCACAACATTGTTATGTCCTTGTACACATTGTGTCCCAGGGTGGAGACAATCACTGAACAACTACACACAAGCATCAAGTACACGTATACTGTTATTAACAAGGGCTGTCTACACTTGCACTGCATGTTCCTGTGCAACACATAATCTGCATGCTGACATGTGTGCAGTGATGTTTTTCCTTGTGATACTGTCATCCACCCTCAAACAGTATTGTGTATGTGTTGGATTGCAGGTGTGTCTGTGTTTGTATCTGCTGTACTGAGGAGTGTGCCTGTGTGCCTGTGCGCATGTGTGCCTGTGTGCCTGTGTGCATGTGTGCATGTGCGCCTGTGTGCATGTGTGCTAACATCATGTACACATTTGTAAACTGTGTTTCCTATCTTCCTTTCACAGGTTCTGATGTTGCTCTGGTGGAGTGCAGCAGGGAACCTGAAGCCACTGCTGGGGATAGTGATAATGATGATACATGTGTAATGGCACAGGGAGGTATGACAGGGTCTGTCGTTGGTCAGCCAATCGACACTACACAGCAGTCAACCCCATCAATGTGCACAGTCATCCTGCCGATACATCCATTGTCACCAATGTCCTTAGCTGAGGGACAGCATACAGTGGGCATTGACCAGGGTAGTGTGGTATGATTGGCACATGCATCCCCTCACAGCAGCCATGGCCAGATTCCTGACATGGTACCACATAGGCAGATGTCCAGAGGTTCTCGTGGGAGCATCCGTGGTCGTACTGCCCCTGTCAGACGTGCCCACAGAGGTCTTTCAACCTCAGCTATGTTCTGGGCTGTAATGCAGGCACAGGCACGCATGGAACGGTACACCAGACAGGGTCTGAGGGAGCTTAGAGCACATTGCACTGCTATGAATGACACTATGCGTGACGTTGCGGCTGCCATCCGTAATATCAGCGAGGTCATTGATAGACGTTGGGGGGACACATTAGATCTCTTCCACAACTACATGTCCAGGAGCCAGGACAGTGCAGGACAGTTGAGGCGTCAACGTGGAAGTATGCCAGCAACATCATCAGCTGGCAGTCATCGCGGATGACAACAAACCCGCAGCCACTCCCATAGTGCCAGTACCAGCCCCAGCAATGCTGGGTCTGTGCTGTCATTAGACCGTCCTAGAAGACCACATGCACATGGCTCTGGACAGTCCCAGCAGGGACATGTGTCCAGTCAACAACCCACTGCTTCTGATGACAGTACCAAGTCTGGCTTAGTACCTGATACTGTCCATAGCACCCCTGCCAGGCACAGGTACTGTATCCGTGGCCAGAGACGTTGATCTGTATGACCTGGCAGGTACAGTCTGTGGCTGTCCACAAACACCCGTATATGGCAGCCACGTGGTGGAACTGTGTGCATGCATACACACACACATAATGCTAACACCTAGGGCTAACACATACACACACATACACATCGCATCAACATTGCTCCATGTTGTACTGTTGTCCCTCACTAACACACACACACACACTTACATGTCAATTGGATGTGTCAATGGCAGACATTGGCAAACCAAGTACACACCCTGTGCATATGATGAAACTGTGCCACCTCCTGCCATCTGTAACATTGATGCAGGAACAGGATAGCATGGTGCTGATGCACAGGGTGACTACATAGCACTGTAGTTATAATATCATATTGTTAACAGCACAGTGTAATGATATCGTTGTGGGTATATTCGAGCATGCATGATGCATTAACTATGATTGTCATTGTAGTTTTGTATACACCAGTGTTAATTCCCAAAGTGTACTGTCTGCACATGTGCCACATGGCTGTTGTGTGTACCTGTGCCTGCATGTGTTGGGGTGTGGACAGTACATGTGTGATGTTTACAGCAATGATTTGCAGGTGTACATTTGTGAACATGGTTAGCATGGAACATGACATGGTTTGACAGTATGCTGTGGGTGTTACGGTTTCCAAATGTCAATGGTCTGCATTCTGGTACTATACACAGCCTACATAGCCTGACATTCAGTGGTCATTACATGGTGTCTCCTCAACTGATACACAGATGTAGGAACCTGGTGTCAGTGATATCCCTGCAGTACTACACTATACCAGTAGCCGTTCTTACTGAGCCCCACACATCCCTGGGAACAATACTCTTTGGCATATAGCAGTCTCACGTACATGTCAACACACTACAGATATGTCCATCCACGACTGCAAATGCATACAGTGGCCTACAATGCATTCTACACATGGTACACCTAACCACCACAAGGGTATCATACAAACAGATACCTGTTGTCCAAGCAATGCTGTATTGCTGTAATGCAACTGTAGCATTGTCATCGGCATGTAGTTAACATAGTATTCCAACAGTACCATGTAGGTGGTAGCACCCATCATGTAGAACGGGTAATGGTGTGTACATGTGGACAAGTGTTATCTTGTCTATCCTGTGATATTCACATTTCCAAAGGTATTCTGCAGTCCCTCAGTGTATCACCTAAGCAATAAGGTGTCTGTATGCATATCGGCAACAGTTGCCATACATCTACACTGGATGTCCATCACTCACAGACTTTGCTGTGTTTTAACATGTCTGACATATACTCCAGACATGAACCCTCACCCACATTAATCTATCAAAGCTTTCATGGGTGTGTGTCACATAGCTGGCCTAGGACACAGATCACTGCAGTAGCCTGCATTGTCACCAACATACATGTATGGCCTAAGGTCTGGTAAGCTGCAGCACATGCTGGCAAAGGTAACAACTGTATTCATATGAGGCAGGCTTCACACATAGGAACTATTAAAGGTCACAGGTACATATCTGTATGTGGCACACACATACCTGATGTGTGCATTGAAATTACTGTTATAATAATATGTCATACAATAATAAAAGCAAAACACACAACATGCTGACAAACTGTGTTCATAGGTTCATAGATTCATAGGTTCATACTAGGCTATCTGCCCTAGGGCATTTATAAGCCTAGCCAGAATGTGTTTGGCTTTCGCCACCCATTTTAAATTTATTTTGCTATGCCCTTTTTCGAGGTTAGTATACTATGCCTCTGTCTAACAGTGACACAGAAGTGATACCTGGGTTAAACCTACGATCTCCCATCCACTCATCAAGATTCCTCTTGAAGAGAGTCAATGAGGGACTCTGCCTAACCTGGACTGGGATTTTATTCCAGAGTGAAGGGAGCCTCTGGGTTATGAATCTGTCCCTCCAGCATGTCCTATTTATTTCAGTGCTGAGGTTCAAGTCTCTCGAGTGCGTAGCTCGATGGGATTTGGATTTTCTGAGGTGCAGCATGTCCATTAATTCCGGGTTGGACATGGCTTTATACGTCAGGCACAGATCGCCTCTGAACAGGCGGTATGCCACTGAGTAGAGCTGGAGTTTCTTTAACCGGGCAGCATATGGCATCTGTTTGAGCCCTTTGATCCTCTTGGTGAGGTACTTTTGGGTCTTTCCAGTTGCTGCAATTGTCTGGTAAGGTACATCCCAAAAGGGGCATTGTACTCAATTATGGGCTTGATGAGGGATGAGTAAAGAGGCACAATGACCTCCCCTGATCTAGATGTGAATCCCTTCACGATTAGGTGGGCTATATAAAATGTTTTTCTAACCACTTTGGCCACGTGGTTGTCAAATGAGAGATTGCTATCAACTTGGGTCCCCAGGTCCCTAATTACTTCTTCTGTACTTAATGGATTACCATCTATATGGTAATTTGTGGGCACTTTGTTTTTGCCAGAGGGGATGACTATACACTTTTTTGCATTTAGCTTGAGGACATGGCTCTGGCACCAGTTGTCTGTTTCTATGAGGCCCTTTTGTAGGATGCTTGTGTCAGCTGGAGGGTCGATTATGGTGCCCAGTTTGCAGTCATCTGCAAACTTGTTCAGCCACAGTCCTTCTGTGTTGGCCTGTACCTCCGAGAAATATATACCAAACAAGGGAGGTCCCAGGACTGAGCCTTGTGGGATGCCACTTGTAGCTGGTTTGGGGTCTGACATGGCTCCAGCATTTCTGACCATATGGGTTCTGTCCTTGAGCCAGTTTGCAACCCATCTAGTGACATAGGGGTTTATA
Source organism: Protopterus annectens (assembly GCF_019279795.1). Lineage (NCBI taxonomy): Eukaryota > Metazoa > Chordata > Ceratodontiformes > Protopteridae > Protopterus > Protopterus annectens. The sequence goes on along the minus strand of NC_056748.1, from coordinate 974,399,962 downwards.
TTGAAGCTGGTGAGCTTATCTATAATGACCAAGTGGTGTATTGTATGGAAGGCTTTTGCGAGGTCCAGGTAGGCTGTGTGGACCACCTTCCCCTCGTCAATGGCCTTGGTGACTGTTTCAAATGACTCAACTAGGTTTAAGAGGCAGGATCTGCCCTTAACAAAGCCAAACTGGGTAGGATCCAGTGTCTGTAGGTCCCCAATATCTTTATTTCTGAGGTCCATGGAGATCCTTTCCATTGCAGACCAAGCTAGTCAGGCTTCTGGGGCAATAGTTTGCAGTATCCATTGAGGCACCACCTTTGTGGAGAGGGACCACTGTTGCTGTACACTGCTCTTTGGGTACATATCCTGTGGTAAGGCTGAGATTGAACATTGGTTTTATGTTTGTGTTCAATTCTTCTTGGGGTTCATGTTGGATACAGCCCAGGACACCGTCCGGTCCCATTGATGCTGTGTGTTTTGCTTTGGAGAGGCTGGCTGTTACTTGAGCATCTGAGATGTCAGGGGGCCAGCACTCTGCTGGGATAGATATTTGCCCTTTTGGCAGGGAGGGGGGGAGAAGTTTGCACTGAACCTGTCAGCTTGGATGTTGGCAATGTCTGTGGGTTTGGTGTATTGTTTGTCATTTTGGACTAATTCTGAGCATATCTGGGAATTCCCACCCAGGTTCCTACCATAACTAAAGAAAGCCTTGTGATTATCCTTAGTGTCCTGTACAATTTGTATCTCAAAGATGGCCTTAGACGATTTTATGTGTGGCCGTAGTTTTTCAGTAATACTGATCAGAGATGCCTTCTGTTTTTGGGATTTTGCTCTATCATATAGTAGCTTCCTCCTTGTATTGTATGTTTTTTTATGGCCGGGGTCCACCAGACAGGATGCCTGCCTTTGGAGGATTGGATCTTGGTTTTATCTGGGATTGCATGATCTATGCATTCCTGAAGGTGTTCATAGAATGCGTTTATAAAAGGTTCTGAGGTCTGGGCCGTATTTTCCACAGGCACAGGGGCTGTGAAGGATTCCACCTCAGTTTTGAGGAGTGTGACATTTGCTTTAGTGAACATTTTTCACTGTGGTTTTCTGGCCATGGGCTGGGGTCGGGATGTGAATATCCAGTGAGATTACTCTATGGTCTGATCTTACCAGTGAGGGATACATTTCTGGTCTTGGGCATAGCGTCCCCATGTTGGTGATGATCAGGTCCAGTATTTTTTCCCATCTTGTGGGAGTGGTAGCAAGTTGTTCCATAGCATTTGAGTTTATAAATTCTAGGAACCTTTTGGCTAGGGTGTTGCAGCTTGGGTAATGCTCCCAGTCTATGTTTGGGTAGTTGAGGTCGCCCAATATAATGGTGTTTGGGGAGACCTTCATATTTTCATGTGTTCTCCAGTCAGCCAAGTGTGGTTCCTGGGTTTAGGAGGGTGGTCTGTAGCAGGCTATGAACTGGAAGGCGGTTTTACCCACTGTTAGTTGCACATGGATAGTCTCTGATGCTTCATGCTGTGCCACCAACCTGGGGGTGTGGGTATCTTTGACAAATATTGATGCTCACCCTCCTTTTGTAGTTTGTTCCATGTTTTGCAGCTGTAAAGCATGGTATGAGGTGTAACCTGTTAGTGCTGAGGTGCTCTTGGCAGCCTTGAACCAGGTCTCTGTTACTGCACAGATATCAACATTCTCCATGCTGAGGAGAGTTTGGAGTGTGTGCATCTTGCAGTTTAGACTTCTGGCATTGAGTAGCATTACTTCTAGTTTCTTATCCCTTGTGATACCTATGGAGGTGGGTTTGTCTTTTGAGCCTTACCTAAAAAAGGCACTATGGGGGTGACAAGAGCCTTTGGCAATATCCAAAATGCCACAGGTGACAGGTGAAAGCCATCCCTAGTGAAGCATCATGTCTTGTCGAGCATGTCATCCCAGGCTGACAGGCATTGGATCCCCTTTCACTGACACCAATACTTAAGCCAATTGTTGTAATTGATCATCTTGTCTTCATATTGAGACATCATGTTTGGTGAGGGTAGGATGATACTCAAGGTCATCAAGTTTGCATATACTACATGGTGGTAAATGCTGTTTAGCACTACCTTACATTGCTTAACACATGGCAATCATGCCTCAGGTGGTGCTGCAGGGCTGCCTATGTCAGATGCACATACTACACTCCCTGCACATGTTTGAAAGCAGGTTGTGTCAACTTAGGCATCCCTTTCACTATATGTGGGAGTCAGAGAGAGGTATCATTTCCAGGGTTCCTACTGAGCCAGTGTATGTGCTATGCGTTGCCTCTTTGCCAAGGCCAAGGCATACTGGGCATGCCTCCTTCTGCCTACTGGGGCAGGCTCAGGTTGTTCCTCCTCCGAGTCATGCTCTGCCTGTGATGGCCTTGGCAATGGTGGGGGGCTGTTTGGCCCAGGCCTATGCTGGTCCTGCTGCAGCTGTTTTCACAGGATCATATTTTGTAGTATAACACATACCATGACAATTTGGGTACATGTAGTTGGTGAGTATTGCAAGGCTCCACCAGATGTGTCCAGGCACTGGAACTGTGACTTGAGCAACCCAAACACGCGCTCAATTATATTTCGTGTTTGTGCATGTGCCTCATTATGGCATTCCTGTTCAGGTGTGTGTGCATTTCTGATGGGTGTCATCATCCACGGCTCCAGTGCGTAGCCAGCAGGCCCCACTAAGTGACCATGTGGGATGTTCCCATTGGCAAATGTCTGGTACAGCTGTTTCAGATGCCAGATATGGGAATCATGGTAGCTTCCAGAGCAGCCAGCACACACATTCATTATTATGCCCTGGGCATCACACATGACCTGGCAGTTGATGGAGGGGAAGCCCTTGCGGTTAATGTAGGCCCTACCCCACTCACCGGCTGGTGCTTTGATGTGTATATGCGTGCAGTCTATTGCACCCACTACCTCAGGGTATTCTGCTATTTGCTGGAAGAGACGCATATTGCTGGCCAATACCTCATGGGAATTGGAGAAATATACATGATTATCGACATGTGCTGACATGGCATCCAGGAACTGGTGCAGTACCCTGGATGCTGATGCCTGTGATATCCCCATCATATCACCAGTTGGTCTCTGGAAGGTACCTGTTGCTAGTATTCTTAGGCCAACACATACCTTGGTTTCCACTGGGATGGGTTCTCCTCTGTTGGTTCTGTGTGTGAGGCGTGGCCAGCACAGCTCAACAATTTGCTGCAGGAGGTCTTTGTCCACTCTATAGCGCTCCACTATCTCCAGCTCATGTAACCCCTGGTAGGTGACCCTGGGCCTGTACACTCTTCTCCGTCTCCTCACTGTGGGTTGTCCGGAAGCATTTGCATTGTCACCACCCTCAGCATGTTGCATATGTCACCTTATAACAGCAATGGCAGCCCCTAGCATTTTTTGTCTGAGTGAAGCTTTTTCAGTTTTCACTTCTAGTAGCTTACTCCAGTGTTGCAGTGTCTCTTGAGAGAAACAAACTGCACTGTTGTTTGCAGAGTTTTAAGTGCTGGGCTGGGCTAGTGTTCTGCCTGTGTAATTGCCTGATTCTGATTCTGCTAGCTCTACTAGTATTCCCTGGTAGCTTCCTACTATTTGTTGTGCTTCCTTTTTCCTTTCTGTTTCCTCAGGGGGGAGCGACGCGCATACAAGCACAAACACGCTCACAGCAGCTCACACGCACGCACACATGCTTAGACGGACTAAAACCTGCTTATTCGGGTTAAAACGCGCGCACACCAGTGCAAACAAGCTCACAGGTCTTTACACAACCTTATACATGCTTACTCCGGCTTAAACGTGCGCACTCACGCTTTCACGAGCGCACTCTGTCTTACTCGGGTTTACAGGCGCGCACACACCCGCATACCCACTCAGCAAGAAACTTTGGTGTTATCCACAGTATACACCTTCCATTTCTTGGCTTTCCCTGGCCTACCTGTTGACACACCTCTTTCCATGATGTCTAACTAACAGCTGACACATGCCACTCTGCTCCTATAAGCTTCACTACTTTCATACATACCCCCCTTGTGATGTCACCTATCTTCTACTCTGTTACACCCCAAATCCTACTCCTACATTCCACTGACTGTGCTCATTTGCTATGTAAAAGTGCGATTCACTATCCTAACATTCATTTACATAGGATTGCCTACTAATGCTTGGTTACATGTCTTAGACTGGGCTTCTCCCCTTAGCAACCCCTACTTGGTGGCCATGTTGTCTTTAGCCTGCTATTCCCTTACATTGTAATTTAACAATTTTCATAGATTCCACGTTTGTGGCTTTTATTTTCTTATTTTATGAGTTTTTTAGCCCACCCCGTTTGCGTGCCGCTGAGTTACGCTTAAACATCGGAAATCACCGAAAAAAACCCCAACGTATTTTTATTTTAATTTTGCATCTGGGAACATTTCCAATGGCCATATATTTGGCCATTGGCATGCTTCCTCAACCATATGCAACCTTTATTTGGAGCTGACAAGGCTCCATTGCGCTATTTGCAGAACGGTACTCAGTTGTCAACTGAGTACATTTCTGCAGCTAACATGGCTCCTACTCAGACAGGTTTGTGCTTCCTGGATCGCAAATTTACCTCATTTGCATGCCTTTCGGCTGCAAGTGAGGTAATTTGTATATCCCAGCCCTGTCCATGTATGAGACGTTTTAGGAGCTCTCTTACACGCCCCTGCAAGCTGTTCCTGGATCGCTCGTCGGACATGATGGCTGCATGGATTCTTACTCTACTCATACACTCCGTGCAAGCCATCGTGAATCTGGCTAAAAGACTTCAGATGCACAAATTCCTCAAACTCTATGAATGTCACTTATAGCAATATCACTGCAGACATTGTGATAGCAATATCACTGCAAACATTTTGTCACTAGATAGATTCACCAAGGAGTTTATATCCTCATAAATAAAAGTACAGAATTGACAGACCCACTCAGATCTAAATACAATGGGAAATTTAAAAGAAGACTATTCTGGTAGTTCATGGACATAAAGAAAATGTACAATAAAAGGAAAACAAATGATTACAGTATGCATCAGATTTAAGGATCCCCAAATCAAAAAGAATATTAGAAATTTTTATAAAGACTATTAGGTAGTCCATGAACTCAGGTTGGAATTTGAAGCCAATGAAAATTACAAGTCCTTGTTCAGATATGTTAGAAAACTAAGAATCAGTACTCAACAATGTACAAAACATAAAGCCAAAATAAGATAAAGACTGCTAGCACCCCACAAGGTAAATCCTCCGTAGGCACAAGGATATATAAAAAATAAATAAAATGAAATGTGGAGATGCCAACGGAGTAAAACACAGCTATTAACTGTAATGTCCAGGCACAAACCAAGTCCAAGATGATAAAAAGTCCAAGATTTATTGTCAAAGTACAATCAGGTAAGCGCTTTCGCATAGGAGCTTCATCAGAACAGATGACAAAACAAGAATTAGCCGCCATTTATATAAAACAGTAATTATTCAAAAATATCACTGAATCAATCAACCAATATCCATTATATGCAACATACATTTAAAGTGAACATGGTGTACTACAAATACATATTTAAATAAATGAAAAACAACATCATAAATAAAACTAAAAATAAAAATATGTAGTAAAATATAAACATGTATACTACATATTGAGACCTATATAAAAACCTGACAAAATGCATAAAACAAATGTATCAAGCCTAATTTCATCTGCATAACCTCCTCTTCTTTAAAACAGGTTTGATTGAAGCCCTTTCATTTAAGCCCTTTCCTCTATCTGCCCGCAAAAGAATAATCCAGCGGGCCTGTCTGTACTCAGTGTATGTTGTAATATCACCTTCCCTAATATTCGGTGTAACAATCTCTATCACCCTGAACTTAAAAATATGAGTATTCCCAAATTCAGCTACATGCTTGGACAATGCATTATGTGGGGACCCTTTTCTAATGTGGTAGATGTGTTCTCTCATTCTATCACGTAGGGGTCTGTTGGTCTTGCCCACATAAAATGCTGCACAGGTTCCACACTCAGCTAAATAGACAACATTGGGGGTCATACAATTACTAGACCCCTAGAAACAAAATTCCTTAAGTAAATCAGGATGAAAGAAGTCATCAGTAGTATCAATGTATGTACAAAAATTACAGGACCTACATGGTTCAGTATGACAATGTGATGATTTTCCTGTATTGGTCCTACCAACACACAATAGGCTCTTTAAATTCTTGTAGTTTTTAAACTGAAATCTAGGATGACTACCTACAATATTACTTATTTCATCATCGATGAGGAGAATAGACCAGTGTTGATGGAATAACTCAGTAACTTGCTTAGAATCACCAGTATAAAACAATGGAATTCTAATATGACTCCATCTATTATTTACATTAAGGTGTGTCGTTTCTAAAGGTGGTCCAAAATATGGTCGTGTCTTGGTTAACCTGAGATCTATGAGGTCAGACCATTGTCTATCAAGTTCATCTATAGTATATCCTCGATCCAACAACTTCTTTTCCAAGTTATTCATTTCATCCTGAAAACCAGCCATTGAGGGATTCAGCCTAGAGGCTCTGATACCCTGCCCCCGACGAGATTTTTAAAAATATATCCAGGATGCATGCTAGATCTAAATAAGAAAGCATTCCTGTGGCATGTTTTTCGAAAAATCCCTGTATTAATCATGGTATTATTCAGCTTCTCGACATAGATGTCTAGGTAGTCTATATATGTATATGACATATGATATGTAAACCTAAGGCAATCAGTCAAGTTATTCATAATGCCAAAGAATTTTAAAAATTCTTCAGATGACCCTCGCCATAACATAAATAAACCATCCACGAGACGTCGATAGAATATAACGTTATTTCTAAATTCAATAAGGGGAAATAGCAACTCAATCTCCCACTGAGCAAGAATCCGCCACATAACACAAGCACTCGGGTCACTCCACAGCAAGTACAAATATGACACAGTCATTGTCCATGCTGGTGTGAACGACCTGAGACGTACCTCCCTGGACTGCATGAAAAGAGACATAGAGGAGCTCTCTGATTATGTAGCCCAGGCAGGTATGACCCTAACCCTGAGCAGTATCCTTCCTTCACCAAGAATGATGCCACAATATAGAGACAAGATGATCAGCTTTAACAATTGGCTTAATGTCTGGTGTCATTCAAAGGGGATCCAGTGTCTGTCTGCCTGGGATGACATGCTTGACAAGCCACGCTGCTTTGCAAGGGACGGCTTGCACCTGTCACCCTGGGATTCGGATATTGGCTAAGGCTCTTGCCACCCCATAGTGCCTTTTTAGGCAAGGCTCAAATTCTAAACCTACCACCTAGAAAACAAAAATGGGAAGAAATTGAGGGTAATGCTGCTCAATGCCAGAAGTCTAAATCTCAAAATGCACGCACTCGAGGCCCTTCTCAGTATGGAGAACATCGATGTCTGTGCTGTAACTGAAACCTGGTTCAAGGCTCCTGAGAGCACCCGGCACTATTAGGTTTTACCTCATATCATGCGTTCCGCCCCAAAACCGGACCACTCCACAAAAGGAGGGGTGTATCCATATTCATAAAGGATACTCACACCTCCAGGTTGGTGGCAACGCATGAAGCTTGGAAACCATCCAGGTGCAACTAACAATAGGCAAAACTGCTCTACAAATTGTAGCATGCTACAGGCCACCCTCTCAAACTCAGGAACCCCACACAGCCTTCCTGAAGACACTGGAGGGTATAAATGTATCTCCAAACACCATCATATTGGGTGACTTCAACTACCCGAATATAGACTGGGAACATTACTCAAGCCCTAACTTTCTAGCCCAACGGTTCCTGGAGTTCATAAATTCAAATGCCATGGAACAGCTAGTCACTGTTCCCACGAGAGGAGAAAATATACTAGATCTCATTGTCACAAACATGGGGACAAAATGCTCCACACGAAGTATATCCCTCATTGGTGAGATCTGATCATAAACTAATCTCACTGGAAATCCACATCCGCCCCACCCCAAACAAAAGACCATAGTGAAGAACTTCTCTAAAGCAAACTTCACACTACTCAAGACTGGTGTGGTATCCTTCAAGGCCCCTGAGTCAGAGGAAACCACAACCCAAGCTGCGGAAGCCCTTACAAATGCCTTCTATGAACACCTCCAGGACTGCATGGATCAGGCAATCCCAAATAAAACCAAGACTCTTTCCACAAAGGGCAAACGTCCAGTCTGGTGGACCCCAGCCATTAACAAACTTTACAATAAGAGGAGAAAGCTATTACATGATAGAACAAAATCCATAAAAGGGAAGTCACCCCTGATCATTATTAGTAAAAATTACGAGCACTCATAAAATCAACTAAGGCCAATTTTGAGAGAAAAATTGCCATGGATTCAAAGGACAATCATAAGGCCTTTTTCAGCTATGTTAGGAACCTGGGTGGAAACTCACAGATATGCTCAGAATTAGTCCAAAATGATACAAAAATCACTGAACCCACAGACATTGCCAACATACTGGCAGACAGGTTCAGTGCAAACTTCACCCCTCTCCCCTAAAGGAGAGATAACTATCCCAGCCGAGTGTAGCCTCCCGGACATCTCAAATGCGCAGGTGAAAGCTGCTCTCTCTAAAGCTAAAACACAGCATCAATGGGACCGGATGGTGTCCCCGGCTGTGTGCTACACGAGCTAAATGAGGAATTAAACCCGCACATAAGGCAGCTGTTTAATCTCAGCCTTACCACAGGATCGTGCCCAAGGAGTGGCGTCACGGCAACTGTGGTCCCACTCCACAAAGGTGCCTCACGGACCCTGGTAATTACAGCCCCATAAGCTTAACAAGTCTAGTCTGCAAAGCTATGGAGAGGATCATAATGGAGCTCATAAACAAAGATATAGGGGACTTGCAGACATTGGACCCGACCCAGTTTGGCTTTGTCAAGGGAAGATCATGCCTTTTGAACTTGGTCGACTTCTTGAAATAGTCACCAAGGCCATTGATGAGGAAAGGCAGTCCATACAGCCTACCTTGACCTTGCAAAGGCTTTCGACACAATACCCCACTCGGGTATTGTAGAAAAACTTACCAGCTTAAATGTAAACCCATATGTCACAAGATGGGTTGCAAACTGGCTTAAGGACAGAACCCACAGGGTTAGAGTTGCTGGCGCTGTGTCAGACTCCAAGCCGGTCACAAGTGGTGTCCCACAGGGCTCGGTCCTTGGCCCCTATTGTTTGGCATCTACTTCTCAGAAGTACAGGCCAACATGGGAGGACTTTGGCTGACAAAGTTTGCAGATGACTGCAAACTGGGCCATAGTGGAAAGTGCATCGGACACTGATATCCTTCAGAAGGGACTCACGGAAACAGATAGCTGGTGCCAGAGCCATGGCCTGAAGTTAAGCGCCAAAAATGTATAGTCATACCCTTCGGGAAAAACAAGGTAACCCCAAGCTACCATATAGGTGGCAATCCACTAAGCACAGAAGAGGTTATCAGGGACCTGGGGACCCAGGTTGACAGTGGCCTTTCTTTTGACACTCACATTGCTAAAGTGGTTAGAAAGACCTTCTACATTGCCCACCTGATCATGAAGGGATTCACATCCAGATCTAGTGAGGTCATTGTTCCCTGTACTCTTCACTTATCAGACCAATGATCGAGTACAATGCCCCATTCGGGATGTATCTCACCCGACATCTGCAGCAATTGGAGAGGCCCCAAAAGTTCCTCACCAAAAGGATAAAGGGACTCCAAAATCTGTCATATGCTGCCAGATTGAAGAAACTCCAGCTCTATTCAGTCGCATACCGTCTGCTCAGAGGTGACATGTGCCTGACATACAAGGCCATGTCCAACCCGGAATTAATGGACATGCTCCACCTCAAAAAATCCAAATCCACCAAACCACTAGAGCAAGCGACTTAAACCTTAGCACGGATATAAATAGGACGTGCTGGAGGGATAGATTTATCACTCAGAGACTCCTATGCTGTGGAATAAAATCCCGGTCCATGTGAGGCAGAGCACCTCGCTGACTCTGTTCAAGAGAAATCTAGACCTGTGGATGGGAGATCGTAGGTTTACCCCGGGAATCATCTCTGGGTCACTGCTGGACAGAGGCACAACAAACTAATGGGCACAGTATTTTTTCATATAAGGGGTGGCGTAAGCCACAATAATTTGGGCTGGGCTTATAAATGCCTTAGGGCAGATAGCCTAGTATAAACCTATGAACCTATGAACCTATAAACATGTTGGCGTAGCTATTGGCACAAGATGTGCCCATAGCTACGCCATGTTTCTGTAGGAACATATCATCCCCAAAAATAAAGGCATTATTATTCAAAATTGTTTCTAAAAAGAAACAGACCAAATCAATCTGTTTAGATGAATATTCTCTATGTGCAGATAAATAATTCCATATATAAACTATGCCTAGGTCATTCGGTATCATAGTAAACAATGATTGGACATCAAGGGTGACAAAAGCTAATCGACTGATATCATCTAACCCCTGAACACAGTCATATAAATCTAATAAAAACTGTTTAGAATCTCTTAAAACAGTTGAGTTCAAGCTGATAGGTCTTAGGAATTTTTCCACATACAATGACAAGGGTTCAGTCACCCATCCTCCACCAGCAACAATTGGTCTCATGGGTGGGTTCCTTGGGTTCTTGTGTATCTTAGGTAACTCTTGTATAATAGGAATCAAGGGATTATACCCTTGTATAATAGGAATCAAGGGATTATTTGGCATTATGAATAACTTGACTGACTGCCTTAGGTTTACATATCATATGTCATATACATATATAGACTACCTAGACATCTATGTAGAGAAGCTGAATAATACCATGATTAATACAGGGATTTTTCTAAAAACATGCCACAGGAATGCTTTCTTATTTAGATCTAGCATGCATCCTGGATATATTTTTAAAAATCTCGTCAGGGGGCAGGGTATGAGAGCCTCTAGGCTGAATCCCTCAACGGCTGGTTTTCAGGATGAAATGAATAACTTGGAAAAGAAGTTGTTGGATCGAGGATATACTATAGATGAACTTGATAGACAATGGTCTGACCTCATAGATCTCAGGTTAACCAAGACACGACCATATTTTGGACCACCTTTAGAAACGACACACCTTAATGTAAATAATAGATGGAGTCATATTAGAATTCCATTGTTTTATACTGGTGATTCTTAGCAAGTTACTGAGTTATTCCATTAACATTGGTCTATTCTCCTCGTTGATGATGAAATAAGTAATATTGTAGGTAGTCATCCTAGATTTCAGTTTAAAAACTACAAGAATTTAAAGAGGCTATTGTGTGTTGGTAGGACCAATACAGGAAAATCATCACATGGTCATACTGAACCATGTGGGTCCTGTGATTTTTGTACATACATTGATACTTCTGATGTCTTCTTTCATCCTGATTTACTTAAGGAATTTCGTTTCAAGGGGTCTAGTAATTGTATGACTCCCAATGTTGTCTATTTAGCTGAGTGTGGAACCTGTGCGGCATTTTATGTGGGCAAGACCAACAGACCCCTACGTGATAGAATGAGAGAACACGTCTACCACATTAGAAAAGGGTCCCCACATAATGCATTGTCCAAGCATGTAGCTGAATTTGGGAATATTCATATTTTTAAGTTCAGGGTGATAGAGATTGTTACACCGAATATTAGGGAAGGTGATATTACAACATACACTGAGTACAGACAGGCCCGCTGGATTATTCTTTTGTGGGCAGATAGAGGAAAGGGCTTAAATGAAAGGGCTTCAGTCAAACCTGTTTTAAAGAAGAGGAGTTTATGCAGATGAAATTAGGCTTGATACATTTGTTTTATGTGTTTTTTCAGGTTTTTATATAGGTCTCAATATGTAGTATACATGTTTATATTTTCCTACATATTTTTATTTTTAGTTTTATTTATGATGTTTTTCATTTATTTAAATATGTATTTGTAGTACACCATGTCCACTTTAAATGTATGTTGCATATAATGGATATTGGTTGATTGATTAATTGATATTTTTGAATAATGACTGTTTTATATAAATGGCGGCTAATTCTTGTTTTGTCATCTGGACTGATGAAGCTCCTATGCGAAAGTGCTTACCTGATTGTACTTTGACAATAAATCTTGGATTTTTTATCATCTTGGACTTGGTTTGTGCCTGGACATTACAGTTAATAGCTGTGTTTTACTCCATTGGCATCTCCACATTTCATTTTAATGTACAAAACATATACTAATTAACAAAAAAATACATAAAATAGATGACTTTGCCAATATTCTGACAAACTTAGCACAAAGTTCACTCTTGAGATGACTACTCATAGCCTTATAACCCTTTTAGTTCTGAACTTCCTCACCACCACCACCACCATCACAAAGGAACATGCCCTGAAAGTCCTGTTCAGGATTAAGTACACATCCTCCATGGGACCAGGTAAAATACCCAACTGTTTGACAAGCAGTACCAAACATGCCCTGATGGAACTTCTATAAACATTAATACGAGGCTACAAGCTCAGTCCCGTAAGTATGGCCTACAACACTGGTGATTCCGCTCCATAATGGTGAATCTACTACTACTGACCTCAGAAACTACAGGCCCATCAACCTAACTAAATGCATAACAAATAGTTCCTTATATAGTAAGAAAGATGGCAAATTGGCAAAAAGGTAGAATCCACAAAATATGGGTGACAAGGGTAGCATAAGAGGACAATAAGGTGACCAGTAGTGTCCTACAGGGTTCGGTGCTGGGGGCATTTTCTTCAGTTTTTACTTCTGTGACCTATAGACTAAACTTAAGACCTATGGCTAATTTATGATTCATTACCAAATCCTCCTCTGACACAGAAAATCTCCAGAAGGAACTTAAACTTATAAATGCTTGTTGTATTGAAAAGTGGTTTAAATTAAATGCTAAATAATTGCAATATTCTTGCATTTGGCAGACAAACCATCACCCCCCCCCAGGATACAGTATTGAGGATACCCCATTTCAAAATGAAAGCGCAGTTAGTGACCTGGGAAATTGGATTGGCAATTCCCTCTCATTTAACAGCCATGTATAAACAGTTGTCAGGAAATTCTTCTCCTTAGTGCAACTGATCAGAAAGAGAATATCATCCAAATCAAAAGAGGTTATCGTCTCCTTGTATTCAGCACTGATCAGACCACTTATAGAAATGAATGCCACATTTGTGATGTACCTCACCAGACACAGAAAATACTGGAAAGACTCCACAGATTCCTATCAAGATGATCATAAGCTTAAAACGTCTGAACTAACAAAAAAAGACTAAAAACACTGTCCCTCTTTTCTGTGTCTTATAGGCTCCTCACAGAAGTCCAGCACAAATGTTCACAACCTGTTTTACTATTTGTGGCAAGTAAAACCTTGCTAAGGTTTTTGCTTTAGTCATATTCATTTCTATAAACCAAAAACAGAAAAAAATGGTCAGAAAAATAACACCAAAAACAAAAAAACATACACTGGAGGCCAAACCAATGCAGGAATGATATCAAAACTCTCTTAAACATACTAAACTTTATTAACTCCGCTTTTCATCCAAAAGGACGTCTTCAGAAATATGAAACCATCACAGAAATCCACTTAAATACAGCACTAAGATATCTAACTTCCAATTAACTTCCTAAACCAATTATTAACATTTAAAAGCATATGAACATATAAAAAAATTGTAAAAATACAATGTTAAAATATATAAACATTCATTATATCATTGCTTAGAATCATTGTTGATGTTCGGTGTGACCATACAGCTCCGATCCCTTTTAATACTAATAGCTCCATTCAAACTAGGCTGTTCATCAGCCTTAAACCTAATTTGAAACAATGTTTCTCTTTTCTCTAAACTGTTTTTATAATCCCCACTCCTTCTGTCCTCAGGGACTTGTTCCAAACATGAAATAAAAACTTTTTGTAATGTTCACAAGATACACTATTATGTAATTATATTCTTACTGGTAAGTTTGTCATCCTCATCCCTCACCTGTTGCTTTGAAATTTTTCTCATCTGGAGCTTTCTGTATTAACTTCATAGTTCACAACACTGTTCAGTCTCTGCACTTTTCATACATCTTAATTTCATTCCCTTGGAATACATTCTTTCAGTTAATGATCTCTTCCCTTCAGTTCTGTTAGTCAGCTCTACTATGTGCTTTGCAACATTTTCAGGCTGCAGGGACAGCACTGCTTTCTGTTTTGTGACACTTTTAGGCTGTAGTATTATACTGTGGAAGTCCTGTCCTTCTACTCATTCTACTCTTGCAGACTTCTCTGGCATAACTGCATACAAGCTTATCACTCTAAATGGTATAGGTTATTTTTCTTTCTCTATCCTTGATGAGATTTTTATATGTTTGCGGATTAACATTATACCCCAATCTTTGATGCAGTCATACATTATACTGAATGTGTCCAGAGATTGTATCCCCCTTTTAAAGTTAGGCACAGATATATCTGTAGGAATATTCATACCCTTCCACACAGTGATAAGGAAGATAATCAAAGTGACTAACTTTTTCCCTGTTGCTTTATAAATCTTTAATATTGGGAAAATCTTTTCCTATTATCATATAATGTGCTAAATTGGATACTACAGCAACACAGTGAGCTCCCTTCCTAAACACAGTTTTTCTTTATCTCAACTTACACTGATGTGTTAATAAATGTTTCCATCGTATACACATACTGCCTGAATCTAGCAATGCTTGAGATCTATAAATAGCATGCATTGTTCTGCTAGTATGAAATACTTTCGGTGTCTTTTGGATCAGTTTGACACACTCATTTTCAAAGCTATAGGCAAAGATCTCTTATGTTTGCCAAATAACAGTATTTTTAGCATTTTATAGCATGTTGACCCTCAACAATTAGCCTTACATGAGTTATATGGATTTATTCACATAATTGTGGTCTTACCATTTTGTTATAAGAAAAAATGCAGCTATGAAACTTTTGCAGTGACAACCACTGTTCAATTAATTTCTTTTTAACTTTTTTATAGTCCTGATTTTCAGTCCATTCTATGGTCATCCAGGCTTTCAGTGGGTTATCTAGTCAGTTGTGCTGAAAAGATCATGGTCCACTTTCTCCTATATCCTTCTGTATGGTGAGTTGTTTTAGTATCAGACTTGTGCTTTTCATAAACCATTTATTTAGCCACTAGCAGTAGCTCTTTAACTGAAGCAGTAGACATCTGCAGTACATGCTTGTCAGTTATTGCCCTGGCAAATGGACCAACACACAGGTACTGAAAAAAAAAGTCTACCACAAAGAGCAGAACTATCTCTCACATTGTGGAAATTTTACTGAAATAGGTGACTCATATGGTGACACTGATGAATCCATAAATGTGTGCCAAAAATGACAACATTCCCCACCAATGTGGAACAGTAAAGTCGGCAATGACATTAGCCTTAGTAAACAATGTAGTTTACCATATAAAATGTAAAAGATGAAGAGTATTTGCAAAATACGTTATGGCTTAACAAATATTCACAGTAATAAATTTTACTACAAGTTCATACAGCTGGATTATAGTCACTTTTTTTAATTTCTCCAAATCTTTTGGGTTTCTAATACCATGACGGGAATGGACCACATTCTGAAGTCAAAGTACGATTAAAGTTCATGAAATTAGTATTGATTCACTCTTTGATGTGAGCCAGTTGTGCTCTTTGCAGCACCTGCAATGTGCCCAGTAATGACTCCTTCTGCACTTTGTATGGATTTACATGTATTGATAACATATTTAAATATGATTGTAGATTCTTTTTTTATAAGACCCATTGCTCCTACTACTATTGGAACTGTCTGGGTATCTTTCTTCCAGATTGCTCTCATTTCTGTCTGCAAATCCTGATATTTTATGACTTTGTGTCTCTCTGTACACACTGTAGTCAATGAGTGTGGTGATTTCACTGATCAATGCTACTTTTGTCTTCTTTTCATGGACTACTATATCTGGTTTTCTAATGTCTATCTTTTGAACTGTTGGTCATGAATGATCCCATGTGATGTAAACTTCATAATTTTCTATGATACTTTGTGGCTCATGTTTGCAGTGTTTTTCAACCACGTCAGTTCCATAATGTTTGCACAATCCCCAGTGCAACAGTCTCGCCACATTATTATGCTTTTCAGTGTACAGTCCTTCTGCCATTAGTATGTCACAACCAACTATGAGGTGTGCAACTGTTTCCAGTTCTTTCACTTTCAGTGTGTGTGTGTCTCTCTCTAGGACTCCCAGAACTCTCTGTTCTCGATTAATGTAACAGGGATAATCTCCAGCTTCCCTTTTTTTGGGGGGAAGCTAAAACAAAAGGATCTTTACATAGTTTCTGTTTCACCGGTATTTTTCCTTGAATTCAATAAGGCCATATTATTTGTATGGACTGATGACCTTTAATGTAAGATTCTATGCCACTACTTGTATATAAACACACAATGGATCATCAGCAAGATACCACCATGATCCAATAAACTATAAACAATGCAGTCAACCCATTAAAATATCAAAAAACCCAAAAAACAATCCCCTGGATACAGCAAGCTCTGCATGGAGTGCAGGAATAGTGCAAGAGCTGCTGCATGCAATATGGCCGACGAGCAATCCAGGAACAATCTCCTGGGACGTACACGAGCGCTCCTACACTATTCCTGCACGGACACCACTGCTATATGCTAATTACCTCATTTGCTGGTAAAAAAACATGCAAATGAGGTGAATTAGTGATCCAGGAAGCAGGCAGGTGTCTGTGCAGGAATAGTGTAACCTGCAGAAATGTATTTGGTTACTGACCAAATACATTTCTGCAAATTACAAAACAGAGGCATGACAGCTCTAAAGAAAGCATATATTCAATGTAGTAGGCATGCCAATGGCTAAATATATGGCCATTAGCATGAGAAATAGTTGCAATTTTATAAAAAAAACAAGTTTATTTATTTTTTGGCCGATCTCGGCCATTTAAGCCTAGGGCAGTGGTGTGCAAAAGGAATCGGCCCGAAAATAAGGAAACAAGTTGGAAATAAGCTTTTAAACCCAAATCAGCATTTTGCCATAATAGTCAATGGCATGCATAACACAACAATACCTGGGAATAGTGGTTGTGTAGGGGGAAGGCTGTATGTGAGTGTGGTAACCATGAATTAGCATTCTGCTTTATGCAAATAAGGGGATTGAAACTGAATCAGAGATTTCCTCTCAGTGTTAGCTTGCCCCCAACCATGTAGGTGCAGCAACACCATTGTATAAATCTAAGAGGTGGATGACCTCATAAGGGGGAGCGTCATGCATACTGTAAGCTTATTGGAGCTCTGTGGCCTGTTTCTGTCCTTAGCTAAGCACAGCTAAGAAAGGGTGTGTGTCTGAGGCTGCCTAGCAGTGTTTACATTGCCTAAATGGGTGTGCATGCTGCAAACCGGGTGTAAAGAAAAAAAAAAGCAGGAAATAGCAGCTCTGTTTACATTTGAGCACTGGGTATGTGTGGCGCACCTCAGGGCTTAAATGGGAAGGCAATCAAGGAGAACTAGCATAGCTGGCAGGTGAAATGTATCAGAATCAGCCAATTACACAATGGAACAGCCTAGCACACTACTATAAACTATGAAAACACCTTTCAGCCTGATTTTTCCGACAAACTCTACACCACCAGTGTAAACAGATGGGGAAAGTTTACCTGACAAAACTAACAAAATGTTAGGGGCTGCTCTCGCTGTCATGCATCAATATGTGCAAGAGGCTGAGGGTGGTGAGGATGTGAATGCTGATGACCAACCCACAGTGAGAAGAAGGAGAAGAGTGTACAGACCCAAGGTAACCTACCAGGAGCTACATGAACTGGAGATAGTGGAGCTCTATAGGGTGGACAGGGACCTCCTACAGCAAATTGTTGGGATATGCCGGTCATGCCTCACACACAGAACCAACAGAGGCAAACCCATCCCAATGGATACCAAGGTATGTGTAGGCTTAAGAATACTAGCCACAGGTACCTTCCAAAGGGCAACTGGGGATATCATGGGCATCTCATAGGCATCAGTATCCAGGGTACTCCACCAGTTCCTGGATGCCATGTCAGCACATGCCGGTGAGCACATATATTTCCTCAACACCAGTGAGGTGTTGACCAGCAATATGCATCTCTTCCACCAAATAGAATACCCTGAGGTTGTGGGTGCTATAGACTGCACGCACATACACATCAAATCACCACCCATCGAGCGGGGTAGTGTCTACATAAACCGCAAGGACTTACCTCCATCAACTGCCAGGTCATGTGCAATGCCCAGGGAATTATGCTGGATGTGTGTGCTGGCAGACCTGGAAGCTATCACGACTCCCACATCTGGCATATGACACAGCTGTACCAGTCATTTGCCAGTGGGGATATCCCATATGGCCACCTAGTGGGGGATGCTGGCTATGCACTGGCTGATGACACCCCTCAAAAATCCACACACACTTGAACAAGAACTCCATAATGAGGCACACGCAAAAACCAGAATCACAATAGAGTGTGTGTGTGTTTGGGATGCTCAAGTCATGGTTCCACTGCCTGGACATATCTGGTGAAGCCTTGCAGTACTCTCCAACTACATGTACACAATTGTTAATAGTATGTGCCATGCTACACAATATGATCCTGCGGAAACAGCTGCAGCAGGAACAGCACAGGGCAAGGCCACACAGCCTCCCACCATTGCCAAGGCCAGCACAGGCACAGAGGGACTCAGAGGAAGAACTACGAGAACCTGCCCATGTAGGCAGAAGGAGGCGTGCCCAGTATGCCCAGGCCTTAGCAAAGAGGCAAAGCATAGCACATACACTGACACGGTAGGGACCCAGGTAATGACACCTCCCTCTGACTCACACATACAATAAAAGGGATGGCAAACATGACACTACCTGTGCTTTACCATGTATAGGGAGTGTACTATGTGCATCTGACATAGTCAGCCCTCCAGCACTGTCCTCAATACTGGCACAGCCACAAGGTAAGTCACTCTTCCTATCAATTGCTGAATGGAGTAGTATGTTTTGATAGTCATATCTATGGTATGGACATGAGCATGCAAGGGAACCGGGTGGCTGAATGGGATGGCAGCAGATAGTGGACAACTATATGGGCAGCATGAAATCCATAACAAATACTGGTGTCAACATACTAGGCAGTGCTAGACAAGGTGATAAATCCCACTGCAGTACATGTGGTGGCCCAAATGTGTGTCCATAAGACACACACATGCATGTCAGTAAGGCTCACATACCCACCACCAGCCTCAGCCAGCAGGACAGGTGTAGATGACCATATAGAAAGGCTGGGCTAAGGCCTCCAATTGATGGCAATGGTTAACAGTCCCCCTCCAGACCTACACAGACAGACTACAACAGGTCTGGGAGTTGTATGTTAGTTCTGAAGGGTAAGAAGTCTGAAACTGAAATGTAGGTCAATAAAACCTAAGATCTGTACCTGATGTTTAAAGTCGTCAGGTGTGCCCCACCAATCCTATGTAGAAATGCAGTAACATGTAAGTGGGAGGTGTAATAACAGTGGAACACAGATTACCTGAGCTGGCCCAATCTACAGGATAGATTTTTGCATGTGTACAATATGCAGGGGTCTGTGTGTTAGGTTGTTGTGTGTCCAATATTGTCTGGAAGTGGTCAGCATGTAGGCATGGAGGGTTTTGTCTCAGTTGTCTATGGGCAGTACTGTGGATGACAGGGACATGTTCCGTCAACTGCATTGCCAACCACAATGCTTCTCAGCAATACCCATGTTAGCAGTCATCCATACTCACTATCCAGATGTTAATATCTGTCACCTTCTGATAGATGGACATGCTATGAATGTGGGCACATACATACACACAGTACACAGGTGGAAGTACCCTAGACAGAGTACATAAAATGTAACTGTCAACTGCACACAACTTTGGAATTGTACATACAGGTTATCAGCACATTAATTGTCAGTGTAGTATGGAATACTGATGTAGTCTGGCCAATCACTGGGAGACCACAGAAGGCTCAGTTATGAAGTAATGAGAGACTGCCTATTTCCCCGCACATGGCAACATAAGGGGAATGTCCCATGTATATCTGTGAGTCAGCTGCAAGTAGCTTCCATATCACACATGCACTCAGCTCACCCCACCATCAGCCACAGGTTTATCATAGATCATATCATTGCTGTTGGGAATGAGTACAGTATGACCCCAATTCTGTATGGGAATACACACAGAATGCAGCATGCTGAAGAGGTGTCCCATGCAGGTGTGTCCCTAGTTGTAAGCAGCACCCTGCCTGCATCCAGACTAATGGATTAATATGGACAGGAACTATTGCCATTAACACCTTGCACAATTACCCTGCCACCCCAGGAGAATCAATTGGCTCGCAGCCTGGGAATGTAGGTGTGACAGAATGCACCGGCCTGCTACAGATGGCCTGCATCACTACCAAATGGCCTACAGTCCTCTGTCAAAGGCCTACGCCTCACTCATAGTGCCAATGCATGGTATCTCATGGGGTCCCAGCTAACAACATAACACAGTTAACAGAACACAAATGCAAGACCATGTTGACAAATCCCAGTAACATGTCTACCATATACTATTGCATGTACTGTGGACCAACCCCTAAATACCACTGGGATAAAAGGCCAACTATAGGGATACTTCTCAGATATTGCTTGCATAATGTTAGGAAGAGGATAGAATAACAGAGTCGGGGAGTGTAGAAGCATGGACATCATGGAGTGTGTGAAGTCTGAAACTCTGATGTGTGCCCATACTACCCCTGCTTGCAAACCCAGTAAAGGGTGGCTACAAACCTGTTTGTAAACCACTATGTGAAGGGGAACTGACCAGATATATGAGCCCTGCCTCTGGGTAACCTGGATGAATCTGTACAGCTGAGAGGCATGGCCACAGCAGGATATGGCCATTCTGTTACATTGATATATGTACAAGAAGGGGATCCTCAGCCACCATAGTACCAAGGTGCTGGACCATTTACACAGACCCATCAGCAAGTGTCTGCAGCTACCCCTCCAGAATGGCATGAGTGTGCAAGAATTTGTAGGCTGCGGACCATAATACTGGACACAGCTTCATTCATCTTGTATTTCCCAGGAAATAACTGTGAGAAATAAGGATATATGTCAGTAGTTGATGACATAATACATCACAGTGTAAAACAGTACATATGTCTGAATATCTCTGCTAACACCAACCATGTAGCACAAGCAGCACAGACAGCAATAGTTACAGTATCCCACTATCTGTCACCCATTGTGACTCCATATTGTCAACCTATCTACAGATATCCTGCAGAAACAAGTTGATAGCTGTAAGTGCAGAACACCAAACCCTGGACTGGAGTACAACCCTACCTGGAATGGATTCACACACTCAATACAGAAGGTTATACTGCACATGCTCCTACACTTAAAGAAATGAAGCCCATGTCTGACAACACAGTGGACTATACATATTTGTCCTTCGCAGATGTCTGTGCACTCACACCAAATTGTACACCATTCATGCTTTGCACACACATTGGATAGGGATACTCACACATATCCAAGACCAGCACACTATAATATGTCAAACATACACACACACAGATGTGGGGAAGAGAGGCTGAGCATCAGACAGTGACAGAGATAATTCCATTATGAGGCCTGTCCCACCCACCACACATCCAATTGACTGATATTGCATGATGTGCTAATGTCAATCACTGTAGACATTCCTTTTGGTAGCCTTCAGCCCTATAGTGTCTGTGGTGCTTGTGATAACTGTGTAACACAATAGCACAAACCAGTATTCATCTAGCACTTGTAAACTCAGTCCTGCCAAATGTAAAGTTGTGTGTGTGTGTTTTTGTGTGTGTGTGTGTTTGGATAGCTTACCAACATATAAGCTCCGTGGCACTTGCGATAACTGCGTAATATGTTTGTGTAGCATACTAGTTAGGTAGGAGTTCTAATTCTGATCCTGGCAAGTGAGTAAATGTGAGTGTTTGTGCGAGAGTGTGTGTATCCTTGTAGAGACATGATTTTGTGATCATTCACATTTCCCTTACCCCTCCTTTACCATTGCTGCTGATGTCACTCAGCTTTAAAGATACCTTGGCACAATTCTTCAATATGTAAGCTCCATGACGCATGCCATAAATGCAGAACATTGTAGTAGCAAAAACTACATAGGCATGGGTTTGAATCTCATCCATGGAAAGTGCTTGTGTGTTTACATATGTATGTCCCTACCTCAAAGATTTCGGCCCCATTTACACCCAGTACACATCTCAGTGCCTCACTTTAGCAGTCCTGCAGATATCATCCACCTTAGCAGTACCTGTTGCCAAAACAAAGCCATTTAAGGGCAGTGGTGCATGTGGGAAATGCATAACATAGTGGTCCGAGAAGATTGTTAGATAGAGGTTTGAATCTCACCCCTGGCAAATGTAAATGTGTGTGTGTAGGATAAAATTATTTTTGAGATCTCTCACCTAATACATCACCCAATGCCAGTATTTACAAGGGCTGGTGATGTTCCTCACCTTAGAAGTACCTTGGGACAACATCCATCCTATAAGTTCAGTGGCCCATGTGATAAATGTGGTACACTGTAGAAGCAATACATATCTAGGTAGGGGTTTGAATCTCAGTACTGACAAGTGTATATGTGTGTCTGTTATCAGTACCCTGTGTGGGGGTGTCTGTGATTATGTAATAACAGGATCCATTGTGGGGTGGGTTTTGCTAAATTATTATGTTGAGGACCTAGTATATGTCACAATGTCTACATTACAAGGCCAGCAGATGTCAAACAACAGAGAGGTTGGTGTAGACAATCCACAGCCCTACAGGAGACTGTATAGATTAGTGAATAATATAGGCAATTTATTATTACTCAGAGAACACTCTCCACCCACGTATTATACACAAACGCACTTGGCTAGCCAATGACCACTATATTGGTAATTCCCCTGCATATTGCCTCCCAGATAGTAACCACAGTGTGATAGCAGTGGACTACATGCCTGTTGACCACAACCGTGCCACTGACATCAGAAAGTACTTTGATGTGTTACATCTCCTGACTCTGTGTTATCCAGCAAGTAAAAGGACATGGCACCCTGTTCCATCCCCTCAGTAGTCAAGTAAATGTGTACAGTGGCCCTTTTGCCATGTTCCCCACTGGACACCTGCAACAACTGTAGAGTCTGCAAATGTACCCCACAAAGAGAATACCATGCCTTATATGCATGCCTTCTATGGAAAGACACCACTAACTCCACTGAATACCCATATCATATTGTCAATGTAGGTGCAATCATGACCTCAGTTACATAGCCAGGTCTCACCAAATGAGGTCAGGAAGGCCACATTAGAATATATCAATCTGTCCACACAACATGCCCTAGAGACCTCAAGTACACTTCCACATGTCAAAGAACATGCATGTGGGACATTTGCACAACCCAGACACTGTCCATGTTTTGGAATGTGGATCACATACATGCAAAGCAGTGCACATCACTTGCCACCCACAATAGAAACCCAGATGAGTGGATGATGAATACAATAACCACCCCTGGGGACCACTCCAGGGAATACACCCCTGAGCCACACTGGGGACTATTGCCATGTGGCCTGATGCCAAGGTATTCCCTTGGCCTAGCCTTGAAGAGCTTTTAGGCCCATTCACCTACTACACACCTGTGAAGCAATGAACCTATGGATCTCAGTACTGGCAAGTGTGTGTGTGTGTGTGTGTGTGTGTGTGTGTGTGTGTGTGTGTGTGTGTGTGTGTGTGTGTGTGTGTGTGTGTGCTTGTGTGTATATGTATGCATAGATGAATGATTGTGCGGCCATTCACACTCACTACACCTCCCATTGCCCTACTTTAGCATGCTTGCTGATGTCAGTCACCTTGAAATAAGCCTTTGGCCAAGTTTCAGCCCTATAAGCTATATGGTGTTTGCGATAACTGCGTAATACTGTAATATAGCAAACAGATAGGTAGGAGTTCTAGTCCTGGTTCTGGCAACTATGATAATGTGTGTGTTTGTATGAGAAAGTGTGTGTGTGTCTTTGTTGACACCTGATTTTGTGGACATTAACACTTACTGCACTTCCCTTACCCCTCCTTTAGCACTGCTGCTGATGACACTCAGCTTGAAAGATATCTTTGGACAACGCTCCAACATGTAAGCTCCATGGCGTGTATAACTGCATAACACTGTAATAGCAATACATAGCCAGGTAAGGGTTTAAAACTCAGTACTGGTAAGTGTTTGTGTGTCATCAGTATCCTGTTGGGGTGATTGCATAATGACAGGATCCATTGCAGTGTGGGTTTTGCTACATTATTATATTGAAGACCTATATGTCCCACCTATATGTCCCAATGTCCACATTACAAGGCCAACAGTTGTCAAACACTACTGAGGTTGTAGACAATCCACAGCCACAACTGTCTACTGCCATGTGCAATTACTAAGTGACAGTATGGATTAGTAAACAATATAGGCAACCGTTATAATGCCCAGAGACCATTCTTCACCCACAGATCATACACAAGCATGCTTGGCTTTTTCTCTCTTCCTTTCATACATTCTCTTTGTTTCTCTCTCTCTCCCTCTCTGGAAGATGTGGAAAATACATCTGTTTTACATAGGGAGCAGCTTGACTTTTGTAGGTGATGCTCATGATCAGCTGATGGCCTGTGACCGAATTGGAGTCCCCCCACTTGCTAATTGCACATGAAACAGCTGTGGTATCATTCCTATAGCCAGTTGCATGGAAACACACTCCTATAACTAAGCACTTAATGTGGGTGTTGGCCCTTTTCCTTCACTGTGAGCAGGACTTCATGTGGATGTCTGACAAACATCATTACAGAGTGTAGTTGGAAATACCTCTTACAACAAACACTGTGGAGACAGGCCAACAAACTGGAGGAGGATGTTCCAGACATGAGGACAGAATGTGAGTATTACTGTTCTACATTTGAAGTAATGTTGGTTTAACAGGATTTGTGTCGATATGGCTGTTCTGCATGATTTAAAGTCTGGCATGACAGTGTTATGTAGTTGAGGAAACTCTCACCTATAGGGCTATCTGCAGACTGGCCAGAGTTTGGAGTCTTAGATGTGGTGTGTTACTCACACATTTTCTGTCTTTAGAAATGCATAGCATACTCTGATTGCAGTCAGTAAATGGTGACATTCATGTGTGTTACTGACTTCATATCCTCAGAGATATGTCACAACAAACTCTGTTACATCAGCAATTTTCTCAGTTTATCACAGCAATATGTCAATATTGGCCCTGTGTTTGCACCTCTGTCCCCCAAGTCTGTCACCCTTTGTCCATATGACATGAAGTAAGAGGTGCATATGTACAGTATATAATTATTTACTGACATCATTCCTGATATCAAGCCAGTGATGTATCAGACTGCCAGACATGTTATGTATAGGAGGCCTTATATTTGAGGACAAAACCTGTACATTCTGTTGTAGTCTGTACAGTAGTGAGGTCTATGTACTTATGGTGATTGTTGACAGAGTGTCAGTATTGTGTAGCAGTGTATTGTGATTATGTTATTTGGCCTGTGCACAGACTGGGGTAGATGTCAGTGTTCTTGGTCCTGTTCTATCTGACATTGCATGCTGCTCCAGTTTCTGGTACCCTATCAGTATATATATGTTTGTAGGGCCAGACTGAAACATGTCCCATACCACAGTCAGGCATCAGACTACACTGTGAATTGGGCCAGTATATGTAGGGTTAGTGTGTGAGTGGCAAATATGAGGATGGTTTTGTTCACACAGTCCATATACTGTACTATTAATTAGGCTTACCATAATGTGACTGTGACTGTGTTGAGATTAGTTGTGGGTATGCACTTTGACACTGGTGTCTGTTACTCCATGTTGTTGCATGCCTGTAGTGCCTGCTATATTTACAATTACATGTGTATTTACCCATAGGAAACTTGGGTTAGTGTTGTGGCAGTCTGCTTGTAGCTTAGACAGTGATTGGTGACATACCTAGCAGCTCAGTCTATTTACCTAGTGTGATGTTATGTCCAGATATTTGTCAGATGTATTGCTGCTGGGCCAACATACGTGTTGTGTATTTCTGAAAAAGCAGTGAGATACTGTGAAGATGTATGTCACTAACTAGTGGGAAGTATGTGGGCTTGGGACCTCTGCTCCTCTAGTTAATATATGTTAGGACAGACAGGAGGGTGTGAATGCATCAACTGTGTGAGCTTATCTACTCCAGTATTTGTGATATATCCCCATTTTCATGGCTGTAAACATCCCCTTTGTCAGACCTGGTCCACACGTCTTGCACTAAGGAGTTCTGTGTATACCTCTGGACTGACCAGATTGTTTCAGACTGTCCACGTTTATTGGTCATAGTTCTGCTGTATTCCACAGGATATTTACTGTGATTTGTGTGGTACTTCAGTATGATGATTTTATGATGACTGTCAGTAAATGATGGCGTACATGTCAGTTTCAGAAGAGCCTTCCTACACAACATGTCTGTTGATGCAACCCCTGTTACTGTAGCAACATTCTACATTTATAACTGCAATACTTACATTACGTTCCCTTGCACTAAGAGGTTGAGAGTTATGGTGCTGAGATATGACTCCACTACATGTTATGGGCATATGTTATATATTCCATTGCAGTCTGATAAAATAGCAGGGTAATGACATCTTTAATAAGTGTATTTAATTCCATGTACATAATATGTTTCTATGTGCTGTCATTACAGTAGCAAGGGGTGTGAGTATACTATATGGGACACCTGAGTATACATGTCTAGTACCACAATCTTTTCTGTTTGTACGTGTTTCATACATGTGTAGTATCCCAGGTTATATGCAGTCACACTTGCATGTATTGTATCATTACATTACTACTTTAACAGCGCTTTTCCAATTAAGAGTAGATCACAGATTGTAGTACTGCAACCATACACCCCTGCATGCAAAGCTGGACTCTGAGTACTGACTATCGTGCTCTTGGTGTATTTTATTAAGTATCTCCTATTGGATATTGATCTGATATGTGGATATTAACTGTAGACTACTATGTGTTTAGGACATGTCATTGAGGACTGCTGTCATGTAGTAATAGCATACGTATCAGTGTCAGACATCTGTCTGTCAAAACATTCATCCTAATGTATAACCTGTTGGCTAGCTAGTTTCTGTCTGTCCTCTGTACAGATGTGCAGATGCCAGGTCTCCATCTTGGCTGCTTACAGGCAATCTCTGATTGACTGACACTGACATGTCTGCCCAGCTGTGTTATGCATGCTACAGCTAGGAAACTCCACCCTGTATACACCGCATGCCATGGATACCTCAACCAGACTGCCACAGTCAACAGAACATGCTTGGGTGCAGGTCTCTAACCCAGGCACTGGCCATGTTATGCAATATATGTTGCAGGCATGTCAGTTGGAGCACCTCCCTGGCCCTCTGCAAGAGAAAACCAGATTATTGGATGTTGAATTGAATTGTCACCCTGGGGATCACTCAAGTGGCATCGGTTGGTAGATGGCATGCTGACAAATTTCAGGTGACCTGATACCAGTGTACCCACATGCCCTACTCTTCTCATCTCTCCATGGACTTTAGCCTGGTACACACCTAGGAACATCTGCACCTATGGACCTCAAGTACTGACAAATGTGTCAGTGTGCATTACAGAGAATAACGGTGTCTGTGTGTTTGTAAACTTGTAGTTGAAAATACTCTGAGGGCCTTCTCACCCACTACACCCCCCATTGCTATACTTAGAAATGGCTGCTTCTGTAATTCACATTAAATGTACCTTGTTACACTCTTCACCCTATGGGCTACCTGAAGCTTGCAGTACCAGCATAACACTGTTCTCCAAATGGCTAGATAGGCATGGATTACCCTCTGAGTCCTGGAAAAAGTGTGCGTGTGTGTGTGTGTGTGTGTGTGTGTGTGTGTGTGTGTGTGTGTGTGTGTGTGTGTGTGTGCGCAATTGTGTGTGAGTGTGCATATTTGTAGGAGATAGCATTCTGAGGCCACATTCTCCAAATACACTAAACCTTGCCATACATTATAAGGGATGGTGATGTTGCTGACATTAGGAAAGCCATGAAAAACCCTTGCCCTACTATCCCTGTGGCATGTGCAATAAATGTATATCCCTGCAGTAGCACTGATTAGATAGACAAGGGTTTGTATTGCAGTCCTGCTCAATGTGTGATTGTGGGTATGTCAGAGCATTATCATGGGTTTCAGTGAGTACAATATCTAATGTGGGGTGTGGGTGCTGAGTATACTGTTTTTACACCATGGTACCCTCAGTACATCTCCCAAGGGCCACTGTATGATGACCGCTGTCACCATCAGCCATACAAGTAACTGATTATGCTATCCAGCCCAATGATGCATGTGCTGTGTGCAAAAACTCTTTAGCAGTATGGACTTACTGACAAGGTAGTTAGCACTGCTAAACCTGGGTCTGTCAAATGTGTCTATGACTGTATGTGTTTGTCAATGTGTATATGACAGTATGTCATACTATGTATTTGTTCATTAACACCTAGTACATCCCCCATTACCATACTGTACAAGGCCTGGTGATGTTCTTCACTTAACAGGAAACTCTGGACACACCCCACCCTAAAAGTCCTGTGGTGTATGCAATTAAGGCCAAACACATTAGAAGCAATATGTACCTAGGTAGGAGTTATACTCTCAGTGCTGTCAAGTAAGTGTCCGTATGTGAAGGGATCTACCTCAGTTTGCAGAAAATATATATCCCAGGAGATCATTTGTCTGAGAACCAACTGGCAAAAGGTAACATTTCAAAGAAATCATCTTATGGAAATTCATTCCATCAAAACTAGCAGTGGATCTGTAAATGCTCTCTTCCCCACTGTACAGCTGTACAGTGATACTGGAGTTGGTATATATTGTTGGGTGTGGTTGTTGTGGGCACAGCCACCCACATTGGGGTTATTGTTGTGCGTATCCCCTCGCTTAGTGTGCTGTTATACTGTACAGTTTATGTTAACAGGTAAAGTAGTTGTTAATCACACTACATGTGGTTCTACACCACCCCACACCCTCTAAAGTGGGGAGCTGTGCCACCCACACCAGCACACCTATGTTTACCAACCCCAGGATTGCACTACATTGTAGAAGAGGACATATACCCTGCCAGTACTATTGTCAATGACATTAAACTGGCGAACTGATTATTTACTGATGTGATGTTTTGGTAATTTGGTCTTGGTGGAATTACATAAGCCAAAATGAGTTCACTACAAAATGAAGTTCATGCATGTGAACAGTATTCTCTGTGTATTGCATCAACACCAAAGCCTTTGTGTGTGTGTTATTCACAAACATATGGTGTGTGACACCCAGTACGCTTACCATTGTCCACTGTAAAAGAGCTGCTTACATTAGCCACCATGCACTGACCTGTATACACCGCTCAGACCTATCAGTCATGTGGCACACGCTGTAACTGTTATATGACCTGTTACTTGTGTTCAGCTGTACCTGGGATATAACACAGTCAATGTGTCACCACAGTGCCATACTCCTTGTAGGAAAGGACAGCACACCAACTTCCTGCTGGCACACAGACACCTAGAACACAAACAGAATACATTATGGAGAACACAATCAGTCAGCATTAATAACAGCTATAATGCATCATGGCTGAACAGCTACACACCCTGACAAGTAAGCATTAAGCATTCCAGGTGACAACACGTTAAACAGCATTACATTGCTAAACCTTAGTACATTCACCCTGTGCATCAGAACCATATTAGCATGTCCCTGCATTGATGGTATGGATGACAGGGATGTGGCACAGGTATCATCATATGGACAGGGTGTGTTTTGGGTTTGCTAGAGGCCTAGACTGAGCTGTTTGGTTGACATCATGTGTGTGGGATAAGGGGTTCTTTATTAATTGGGCTGTGCAGACGTGGTGTGTGTAGGTATGGAGGTGCCCTAGCTGTGTTGGTTATGTGTGTGTGTATGTATGCACACATTTCTGCTATGTGGCTGCCCTATACAGGAGTTTGTTGGACAGCTGCAGACCGTACATGGTAGGGTGTACAGTTCACCATATAACAAAATACCTCCAAACTCCACAATCCATGTATTAAAGCCAAAAGAAACTCTTCATACTAGCAGGTCGGAACCAATAGCAGCTTTATTCACATAAATACACACTGGTTTACCGCTTTCTTCCCTACTGAAGGGACTTTTTCAGAACAATGCCATTTCCATAAGCCAGTCCTTTTATACAAAACGACACCCAATTGACTAATTGAATAATCACCAATCAACCCAAAAGCACATAAGAAATGCACATAAAAATGCCTAAAATACATATTACATTCACATCAAAACATGACATAAAAACTACTTTCTTGCTGTTATGCGTTAAAATACATATAATGGCATTAACCACAGTTTATGCCATTACCCTAAAATATGCTTTAATTTCAATATACAAGCAATATTTACATTTTCATCAATACCAGGTGGTTGGGTGACATTTAACCTAAGCTGCCACCTTAACTCACAGTGTCTAGATGCACATCAAGCACCCTCCCCTGAGCATCTTTAACCAACTGCTGCAAAACTGAAAATCTAAAAATGTGGTCCTTATTTTCAAATACATGCCTACTCAAAGCATTAGTCATTTTACAATTTTTTATGTCCAAAAGATGTTCATTAAACCTCTCCTTAAACCGTCTACAGGTTTTTCCCACATAAAAGGTGGGACATGACTTGCACTTATTCAGGTATACCACATGTTTGCTGCAACAGTTGAAATGCCCTGTTATGTGAATGTTCACACCATTTAACTTAAAATATTCTGAGGTCTCTGCTATATTCCTACAGCAATTCCACATACCACATCTAAAATTCTCCCCTCTCCTAGTCGAATCCTCATGTCCCTTGGACTCGAGCAGATTTTCAAAAGATCTGTCCTTTCTATAAACAATCACAGGGGCAGACCCCGCTCTTTGTGCAATGTGATGATCCTATAATAGAATTTCCCAGTTATGCCTAAGGATTCCAGCAACTGCCTCAGCATCCAAACTGAACGTTGTAATGAAACTAAGCTTCCTATTGGGCTGATCTAGTTTAGCTTTCTGCAAAACCTCCAATCTTAAATTGTCTCCAACTGACCTGCCCAAAATAGGCTTGTAAATGCCATCTGCTCGCTTTTTTACTACTTCCTTAGCCACCTTGCTCACCAGTCTACTAGGGTATTCCCTCTTTATAAACATTTGGGAAATAAAATCCACCTCTGCCTTGAAAGCATCATCCTCACTCACCATTCTGGCAGCCCTCACGAACTACCCCTTAACAATGGACTTTTTTTTGTGAATAGGGATGCCAACTATCAAAATCCAGGTATTAATTTGAAAAGGTTGGTTTACGATGAATTCCTGAAACTAATCTACCTTTTCCTTTATCTATCTTCAGATTCACATCCAAATAAGTAATGTGTTTCATACTATAATCAAAGGTAAACTTTAAAAATTCTACTGTACCATTGATGTAATCAAAAAAGATTTTTAATAACTCTTCACCGCCATCCCATACAAGAAATATGTCATCCAAAAATCAAGTGTAACAAGAAATATACCCATAAAACTCACTATTAAAGACTCAGGGCTGGATTCATGAAGGCTTGCATGGAGTCTTAGAGTAGAGTAAGACTCCATGCAGCCATCATGTCCGACAAGCCATCCATGAACAGCCTGTAGGGGCATGTAAGAGAGCTCCTAAAACGGCTCTTACACGGACAGGGCTGGGATATGTAAATTACCTCAATTGCAGGTGAAAGGCATGCAAATGAGGTAGATTTGTGATTCAGGAAACCCGAACCTGTCCGAGTAAGAGCAGTGTTATTTGCAGAAATGTACTCAGTTAACAACTGAGTACCGTTCTGCAAATAGCAAAACGGAGCCGTGACAGCTCCAAATAAAGGTTGCATCCAGTGCAGGAAGCATGGCAATGGACAAATATACGGCCATGTGAAATGTTTCCTGTGCAATATAAAAATAATAATGTTTTTTTTTCGCCGATTTCCGATGTTTAAGCGTAGCGCAGCGCCGCACAAACGGGGTGCGCTCTAAAACCCAGAATACTAAAAATTAAAACCCACAAATGTGGATTTTATTGAAATTGTTAATGTACAATGCAAGGGAATGGCAGGTTGAAGACAACATGGCCACTGAGTAGAGGTTGCTAAGGGGGAAAGCTCAGTTTAAGACATGTAACCAAGCATTAGTAGGCAATCCTATGTAAATGAGCGTTAGGATAGTGAATCGCAAGTTTACATAACAAATGAGCACAGTCAGTGGAGTGTAGGAGTAGGATATGGGGAGTAACAGAGTAGAAGATAGGTGACATCATGAGGGGGGTATGTATGAAAGAAGTGAAGCTCATTGGAGCAAAGTGGCATGTGTAAGCTGTCATTCACACATCATGGAAAGAGGTGTGTCAACAGGTAGGCTAGGGAAAGGCAAGAAATGGAAGGTGTATGCCGTGGATAACACCAAAGTTTCTTGCTGAGGGGGTATGCATGTGTGTGCATGCGTGTAAACCCGAGTAAAACAGAGTACGCATGTGTAAGTGTGAGTGCGCACCTTTAAGCCGGAGTAAGCATGTATAAGGCTGTTTAAAGAGTTGTAAGTGCGTTTGCGCTGGTGTGCGCATGTTTTAACCCGAATAAGCAAGTTTTAGTCCATGTAAACATGTGTGCGCGCGTGTTAGCTGCTGTGTGCATGTTTGCACTTGTGTATGCGGTGCTCCCCCCCCTGAGGAACAGAAAGGAAAAAGGAAGCATAACAAATAGTAGGAAGCTACCAGGGAGTACTAGCAGAGCTAGCAGGTGAAAACAATCAGAATCAGGCAATTACACAGGCAGTACACTAGCCCAGCCCAGCCTAGCACTTAAACCTCTGCAAACAACAGTCCATTATGTTTCTTACAACAGGCACTGCAGCAAGCTAACAGACGTGAAAACTGAAAAAGCTTTACTGAGACAAAGAAATGTTAGGGGCTGCCATTGCTGTTATAAGGGGACATATGCAACATGCTGAGGGTGGTGACAATGGAAATGCTGCTGGACAACCCACAGTGAGGAGATGGAGAAGAGTGTACAGGCCCAGGGTAACCTACCAGGGGCTACATGAGCTGGAGATAGTGGAGTGCTATAGAGTACACAGAGACCTCCTGCAGCAAATAGTTGAGCTGTGCAGGCCATGCCTCACACACAGAACCAACAGAGGGGAACCCATCACAGTGGAAACCAAGGTATGTGTTGGCCTAAGTATATTAGCAATAGGTACCTTCCAGAGACCAACTGGTGATATGATGGGGATATCACAGGCATCAGCATCCAGGGTACTACACCATTTCCTGGATGCCATGTCAGCACATGTCAGTGATCATGTATATTTCCCCAATTCCCGTGAGGTATTGGCCAGCAATATGCTTCTCTTCCAGCAAATAGCGGAATACCCTGAGGTAGTGGGTGCAATAGACTGCACACACATATGCATCAAAGCACCGGCCGGCGAGCAGGGTAGGATCTACTGCAAGGGCTTCCCCTCCATCAACTGCCAGGTCGTGTGTGATGCCCAGGGCATAATACTGAATGTGTGTGCAGACTGCCCTGGAAGCTACCATGATTCCCATATCTGGCATCTGACGCAGCTGTACCAGACATTTGCCAATGGGGACATCCCACATGGTCACCTAGTGGGGGATGCTGGCTATGCACTGGAGCTATGGCTGATGACACCCATCAGAAACACATACACACCTGAACAGGAACACCATAATGAGGCACATGCACAAACACGTAATGTAATAGAGCGTGTGTTTGGGCTGCTCAAGTCACAGTTCCAGTGCCTGGACACATCTGGTGGAGCCTTGCAGTACTCACCAACTACATGTACCCAAATTGTCATGGTATGTGCTATGCTACATAATATAATCCTGCGAAAACAGCTGCAGCAGGACCAGCATAGGCCTGGGCCAAACAGCCCCCCACCATTGCCAAGGCCATCACAGGCAGAGCATGACTCAGAGGAGGAACAACCTGAGCCTGCCCCAGTAGGCAGAAGGATGCATGCCCAGTATGCTTTGGCCTTGGCAAAGAGGCAACACATAGCACATACACTGGCTCAGTAGGAACTCTGGAAATGATACCTCTCTCCAACTTGTACATATAGTAAAAGGGATGCCTAAGTTGACACTACCTGCTTTAAAACATGTACAGGGAGTATAGTATGTGCATCTGACATAGGCAGCCTTGCAGCACCACCTAAGGCTTGATTGCCATGTGTTAAGCAATATAAAGCAGTGCTAAACAGCATTAACCACCATGTAGTATATGCAAACAAAATTGCACACACCAACTAGCACAACTGTGGTCAATGTTCAGTAATATTGGGCAACATCCAGCAATGTTGTGAATATTGAGCAATGTCGGACAAGCCTGGTCTAAGTAAGCCATAGCTGAACAAAAGCCAACATGCTCATATTTGCTTAACTGGCCCTTAAGCAGTCTGGTCTGCTCAGTATGAAAATATAAAGCAGTGATAGGCCTCAAACCTAGGATACTGTGCACTATAGCCAAAGTACTGAACCACTAAACCATGACAGTATTGCAGTGGTTAGCCTGTATGAAGGAATGTTGATAAGTCTATGCAAAGTATTTCATGGAAACCCTGCAGGCACAGCATAATCCGTGTCGAGTTATGACACAAAGGTGAGTCCTGCAGTGAGAACAGAACCTGACTTTCAACACACACAGCATAAATGTTAATATCGGTCATGTTCACACACATCAACAAATGTAGTGGACCTCAGATAGCAACATACTGAAAGGTCACACTGGGCATGCTCACACACTTGAATAAATGAGACAAATGTCAGGCAACAAAACACGGAATGGCAGAACTGGGCATGCTCACACACTTAGGCCATGTCTGAGTACAGCAGTGAGCCAAGCATATCTGGCAGTTGCATGTGTTAACCCAGGAACCTGTCACTATACAGCAATCCACCCTGTGCACACAGTTATATGACAACAGACACATCTATAATATAGTGGAACCCTGTCATAATCAAATATGTTCTGCAGATACCAAAGCTGTTCATAGAAACTGGTAAAGCAAAGGTGATAAAGACCTGCAAACAGTATCAGCAATAAACATTGTGCATCTTGAACATTAGCATAGGTTCAGAGGTCGATACTAGGCTATCTGCCCTAGGGCATGTACAAGCCTAGCCAGAATGTGTTTGGCATTTGCAACCCTGTCAGATTACTACACTGTGTGTGTGAATAGTAGGTCACACAAGATAGCCCATGTACGTTTAGGCTAGTGTGCCACTGTCTAGCAGGGACACAGAAGATATCCCAGGGGTAAACATACGATCACCCATACAGTCGTCAAGATGTCTCCTTTAGGTGGTCAGTGGGTGGCTCTGCCTATGTGAAATTGGGATTACATTCTGGAGTGAGTGGAGCCTCTGGGATAAGAATCTGTCCCTCCACAATGTCTTATTAACATCTGTGCTGAGGTATACGTCCCTGGAGTGTGTAGCTCCAAGGGAGTCGGATATCCTGAGGTGGAGCATGTCCAGTAATTCTGGGTTGGGTATGTCTGTAAACAACAGGCACGCATCATATCTGATTAGGTGGTAAGCGACTGAGTAGAGCTGGAGTTACTGCATCTGAACTGTGCAGGGCATCTGTGTGAGTCCCTAGATCTGCTTGGTGAGGAACTTCCGTGGCCAGTACAGTTGCTGCAGGTGTCGGGTAAGGTACACCCCACATGTGGCATTGTAACCAAGCATGGATGTGATGAGTATAGGGGCACAATGACCTCACTCGATCTAGATGTGAAACCATATGGGATAAGGTGGCCCACATAGAAGGTGTGTCCAACCACTTTGGCAACGTGAATGTCAAAGGCGACAGTACGAACAAGTCATGTCCCCAAACCCCTAACAACTACTACCATATGTAATGGAGTACTACCTATGTGGTAATATGTGGTCATGTTGTTATTCCCAAAGGGGATGACTATGCAACTAATGGCATTTAGCTGTAGGCCATGGCTCGGGCACCAGTCATCCATCTCTGTGAGACCCTGTTTGAGTATGCATGTGGCAGCTGGAGAGTTGATCATGGCACCCAGTTTGCAGTCAAGTGCAAACATGTTCAGCCATATTCCCCCTGTGGTAGCCTGTATGTCAGACAAATATATACTGAACAAGAGAGGTCCCAGGACCGAGCCATGTGGGATACCACGTGTAACTGGTGTATAGTCAGACATGGCACCTGCAATTCTGACCATGTGGGTGCTATCCCTGATCCAGGTATCAATCCATCATGTGAGATATGTGTCCATATTGACGCTGGTGAGCCTATGCATAATGGCCAGTGGGTTATTGTGTTGAAGGGTTTTACAAGGTTCAGGTACGCTGTGTGGACAGCCGTCCCTATGTTGATGGACCTGTTAGCCATTTAAAGAATACAAACAGGTTCAAGAGGCAAGATCTGCCCCCAACAATGCTGAAATGTGTTGGACACAGTGTCTGTAGGTTCCCGATGTCTATGTGTATGAGTCCCATGACAATACGCTCCATAGCTTTGCAGAACAGGCTACTTAGGCTTATAGGGCAATATTGTCTGTGGTCCGTTGTGGCACCAACTCTGTGGAGCGGGACCACTGTCGCTGTACGCCATTCCTTGGGTACATATCCTGTGGTAACTCCGATACTGAACAGTGATGTAATGTGAGGGTTGCATCTGTCATGATGCTCATGTAAGATGTAGGCTGGGACACCTTCTGGTCACATTGATACCGTGATGTATGCTTTGGGGAGGGCAGCACTCACCTGTTACTGTGTGATGTCAGGGAGGTTATACTCTCTTGGGATGGATAGTTGCTCCTTAGGGGAGATGGGTGGGAGACATCTGCACTGAACCTGTTTGCCAGGATGTTGGCAATGCCAGTGGGTTCAGGGTAGGTTTAGTCAGTATGCAGTAACTCACAGCATATCAGTGAGTGTCCACCCAGGTTCCTGACATTACTGAAGAAGGCTGTGTGATAGTCCTACATGTCTGTTGCAATTGTCTGGTAGAAGCAGCCCTTAGAAAAGTTCATGAGTGACTGTAGCTGTCTGCTAGTACAGATCACAGATGCCTTCCCAGTCTGGGATTGTGCTCTATCATGTAGTAGCTTCATCCTGACATTGTACAGCTAATTAATGGCTGGAGTCTACCAGACAGGTCCCCTGCCATTGGAGTAGTGAGTCCTGTTGTTATTTGGGATAGCACAATCCATGCAGTCCACTAGGTGTCCATAGAATGTGTATGTAAAGGATGCAGCAGTGTGAGCCATATTTGCCACTGTCTCAGGGTCTCTGAAGGATACCACCTTGCTTCGGTGAAGTGAGACGTTGGCTAATGAGAAGTTCACCAAGATTACCCAGGTTGGGTGTGTGGGAGGGTATATGTATATCCAGTGAGATACATGTATGTTCTGACCTTACCAATGAGGGGTATATCGTTGATGTGGAACATAGAGTCCCCATGTTGGTGATGATCAGGTCCAATATGTATTCCCCCTTGTGGCTGTGCTGACTGGTTGTGCCATAGCATATGAGTCTACAAACTGTAGCGACTGTTGGGTGAGGGTGTCGGGGCTTGAGTAGTATCCCCAGTCAATATTTGTGTATATGAAGTCACAGAATATAATGGTGTTTGTGGAGACCTTCATATTCTCCATAGTTCCCACGAAAGCCGAGTGTCGTTCCTGAGTTTGGGAGTGTGTTCTGTAGCAGGCAACAAATTGAAAGGCAGTATTGCAGAATGGTAGTTGTATATGTATGGTCTGTGAGGCTTTGTTCAGTGCTACTAACCCGGAGGTGTGTGTATCTGTGATGTATATGGATACTCCCCCTAGTTGTGTTGTCTGTTCCAAGTCTTGTCAGACAGCATGGTATGAAACATAAACTGGTAGTGCTGGTGTGCATAAGCGAGCCTGATCCAGGCATCTGTCAGTGCACAGATATCGCTAACCGCCATACTGAGGAGAGTCCAGAGTGGCTGCAATATGAGGTTAACACAACTGTTGTTGAGCAGCATTACCCTTAGTTTCATTTAACCTGTAATGCCTATGGAGGTGGATTTGTCTTCTGAGCCCTGCTTAAAAAAGGCACTATGGTGGTAGCAAGAGCCTTAGCCAGCATTCCAAAGTCCAAGGGTGACAGGTGCAAGCTGTCCATAGTGAGGCTACGTGGCATGTTGAGCATGTCACCATAGGCTGACAGACACTGTATCCCCTATGAATTAAATAAATTTGTTAGGCAACAGTTAAATGTGATATGTGTGTCCGTATACTGTGATATCATAATTGGTGGGTGTAAGATGCTAGACAAGGTCAGGGTCATACTGGCCTGGGCTACATGATCAGAGTGTTCCTCCATTTATCATGTCATGTGGTCCAGGGAGTAACGTCTGAGGTTATACACACCAGCATGGACAATGATGGTGCCAGTCCTGTACTTGCTTTGGAGTGACCTGACTGCCTGTGTTATGCGGCAGATCCTGGCACCCAACAGGCAGCCCAAAGTGACTATTCCCTTGTTAGGGCTGGTGAGTGGTACATCAGTGTGTCTGACAATAAGTGTTGCCTATTACAAGTGTATTAGGTGTGTTGTTTAGCCCGAAGGACAGTGACTGTGTGGCACACTGACATTGTGAACTATGTGATATGTGGGTATTGTAGTGGGGTAGCAGGTGTGTGTGTGTGTCTGCTTTGGAGGTCTCTGCTGCTTAGGTAGAGTACATTTACAGCATCTGAGTATGTCTGTGTGTGATAATGTGGTTTGAGTGCTGTTGCTAGAGGATATGTGAGACTGATATGTGGTGTGTGTGGTTACCTTCACCACCTGATAGACTGTGCCAGACATGGGTCGAGAGAGTTCAGCACCCTGTATGTCTATATAGGTGCATCTCACACATATATCTGAGTTTGTCGGGAGGAGGAGAGGGTTGTCTGTGTACATGAGGCAGATGTGACATTGAGTCAATATCACAATATCCACCAGCTGGACTGAAGAGTACACACGAAACCGACCCCTGGACATGCCAGGATATTATCATGACATACTCTGTAGCCTGATCACAAAGGATCAGTAGGGTGTTAAGCATGTAAAAGAGTATAACAGGGATTAGTGCTCATGTTCGTTGGTGTTTTATAAAGAGTAGCTGAGAAGGAGTCCAGACTGAATCATGACACCTCCTTCAGCTATGTCATAAATAGCAATATACACCCATATATGTCCTGAGTCAGGGCCAACTGTACCTGAGTGACAATGCTGACATCATGAAAGACAGGCCCATATGTACATACCCATCTCCCACTGACAATAGTCCATATCATCATACCAGGAGATATCACATGTAGAATGGATGAGCAGCTACCCCCACTGCCAAAAGCATGGCAGCAAGTGGAATACATTGATTCCCAATATGTGTCATGCACAAACTACAGAACAAACCGATCATGCACCTGAACAGTCAGCTGAGATTTACCCCCTACACAGGATGTGGAACCGTTGAATGTGTCACAGCTACATATGGCACTCCCCACAAGTGTTGGTGCACAACACACCATGGGAAGTCAAGTCCAGTATGCCTATGAAGTCTGATCTGCAAGGTCATGGAGTTCATCATGGTTGCAGTCATAAACAGAGCTATTGAAAGCTGGCATACACACAACCCTACCAAGTGTGGTATGTTCATGTGCGGATCATGGTTCCCAAACATGCTAGACTGTTTGCAAGGCGGCCACCCAGGACATACATCAATGAACACATCTACACGTATCACATAGACTTTGAATAACCCTTTATCAACATCCCAGACACATGTAGTATTCACAAAACCAACAAGCTGTGCATAAATATGTGTTGACATATGACAGAATGCCAATGCGTCCACAGATAGATCACACAAGGTAAGGATTCTGAGGTCTTGTTCAAGCTGTTGACACCTGCTGACCCACATGGACCATTCCTGGAATGGCATAAAACAAAGTGTACACACATCACCATGTCCAGTCTGATGATGTCACCATCCTATAAATACAGCAGGAGAAAAAAAAAACAGCCAGTAAAGCAAATAGTGTGCCGTGTTAATGTGTCTCTTTCTAGTATCATAACATAGTTAGGTAGGGGTTTAAATCCTGCAAACAGTGAGTGTGTGTGTGTGGGGGGGTGTATGTGTGCAGTTTCATTTGAGAGGTCTCCCCTTTTTGGAGACTGGGAAAACTCACTAAAAGAGGTACATTCCTCTTTGGAAAGTCTGATGATGTCACCATCCTACAAATACAGCAGGGGAAGGGAAACTACTCAGTAAAGTAAACAGCGCGCTGTGTTAATGCGTCTCCCTGTAGTATCATAACATAATTAGGTAGGGGTTTG
Source organism: Protopterus annectens (assembly GCF_019279795.1). NCBI lineage: Eukaryota > Metazoa > Chordata > Ceratodontiformes > Protopteridae > Protopterus > Protopterus annectens. Next base: position 974,359,292 of record NC_056748.1, on the reverse strand, counting down.
AATTCTACAAACAGTGAGTATTTGTGTGTGTGGGGGGAGGTGTGTGTATGTGTGCAATTGTCTTTGAAAGGAGTGCCCTTTTTGGAGACTGTGAAAATACACTAAAAGAGGTACATTCCTCTTTGGAAAGTCTGATGATGTCACCATCCTACAAATACAGCAGGAGAAGGGAAACCAGCCAATAAAGCAAATAGCGTGCTGGGTTAATGTATCTTTTTCTAGTATCATAACATAGTTAGGTAGGGGGTTGAATCCTGCAAACAGTTAGTGTGTGTGGGGGGTGTGTGCATGTGTGCAATTCTCTTTGAAAGGATTCCCCTTTTTGGAGACTGGGAAAACACACTAAAAGAGGTACATTCCGGAGTGCCCTTTTTGGAGACTGGGAAAACACACTAAAAGAAGTACATTCCTCTTTGGAAAGACTGATGATGTCACCATCCTACAAATACAGCCGGAGAAGGAAAACCATCCAATAAAGCAGATAGTGCACCATGTTAATGCATTGCTCTCTAGTATCATAACATAGCTAGGTAGGGGTTTGAATCCTGCAAATGCTGATTGTGTGAGTGTCGCTGCTGGTCAATGCTGTTTGGGTTTTGCTTTTACTATGGTATGATATAGTATGATTACAACAGTAAGTGCATTGCACACATCAGGTATCTGCGTGGCAAATATATATGTGTACACATGTCCCCTCAATCAGTACATAGGTGTGAAGCCTGCATACTACATGAATACATTTGTTTCCATTGACAGGTTGTGCCACTGCTTCTCAGATCGTAGGTCACATATGTATGTATGTGACAAGGCCATCCACTGTCATGTTCTGTGGCCAAGGTCATCTGTGGCACACACACCCATGACAGTTACTTAAGAGTAGTGTGAGTGAGGGTATATGCCTGGGGTATATGTCAGACATGGTCATACACAACAAAGACTGCCAAGAATGGACAGTCTTCATAGGTGTATGACTGCCTTGTGGATATGCATTCAGGCCTCTAATGTCTTATGTGATACACCTTGGGACTCCACAATACCTATGGATATGTGGATACCAAGGGACACATGACATAACATGAGGCTGTATGTACACATTGGTACCCAACATACATGTTGAGGGCTACCACCTGTGTGGTACTGATGGGATAGTATGTATAGTACATGAGGATGAATATGCCATAGTCGGCTTACTGCTATACAGCATGTATCAGGCAACAGGTATCTGTCTGTATGATACCCTTGTGTAGGATATGCGTCCCATCCAGGGAATGCATTGTAGGCCAATCCATGCATTTCCAGATTTGGGTGAACACATCCCTAGTGTGTCTGCATGTACCTAAGGGGGCTATATGCCAAACAGGTGTGGTCACAGGAATGGGTGATGGTCATTACCACTGGTTAGTAATATAGTGTAACACCAGAAGGAACCAATTGTTACTGGGTTTCCTACTACTGTGTGTCATTTGTCAGGACATCATCCAATGATTGCTTATAGTCATGCTTTTGAGGTTGTGTATACTACCAGACTGCAAATCATTGACAGATATTAATGGTATCACCCACAGCATAGTGTCAACCCATGTCATACACACGTCTACGCATGTTAGTACATAACTGTAGTAGAATGCATACTGGCCATTGAAAGATACTATGAGATGTTAACAATGTGTACAACAGGGTATGCCACACGTCCCATGTGTCCACTATGCACGTACATCCAGACAGTGCGCACCCACCATGTTCACAGATGTACACTTGCTAATCTGTACTGCACACATCACACACATACTGTCCACTCACTAACACATGCTGGCAACACATTATACTTCAGCCAAGTGGCACATGGGTGGACAATACATACTCAGACCTAACAGTGGTGAAAACAATGCTACACTGACAATCAGAGCTTTGATGCATAATATCTGCTCAGATATACCTACAAGGATGTTGTTACACTTCCTTGTTGACAACTTGCTATTATTGCTACACTGCTATAGTGTCACCCTGTGCATCAGCACCATGTTAGCCTGTCCCTCCGTCAATGATGCAGATGACAGGAGGCGACACAGGTATCATCATATGTACAGGGCGTTTTGTTGTTTGCCAGAGCCTGACATTGACCCATCCAATCGACATGTCTGTGTGTGTGTGTGTGTGTGTGTGTGTGTGTGTGTGTGTGTGTGTGTGAGGGACAACAGTACAGCATGGGCCAATGTTGATGTAATGTGTGTGTATGTGTGAGCCCTAGTTGTTTGGTTAATGTGTGTGTGTCTGCATGCACACAGCTCCACCATGTGGCTGCCATATACGGTAGTTTGTGGGGCAGCCACAGACTGTACCTGCTAGGCTGTACAGATCACTGTCTCCAGCCACAGGCACAGTACCTGTACCTGGCAGGGGTGTTATGGACAGTATCGGGTACCAACCCTGACTGGGTACTGTTATCAGAGGCAGAGGTATGATGACTGGTCCCATGTCCCTGCTGGGACTGGCCAGAGCCATGTGCACGTGGTCTACTGGGATGGTCAATGGACAGGCCAGCCCCAGCATTGCTGGGGCTGGTACTGCCACTACGGGAGTGGCTGTGAACTGTGGGCCATCTGTGACCACTACCAGCTGTTGCTGGCATGCGTCCGCGTCGACGTCGCAACCGTCCCGCACGGTCCTGGCTCATGGAAGACATGTTGTGGAGGGCAATAATGTCTCCCCACAACGTCTATCAATGACCTCGGTGTAAGTCCGGATGGCACCGGCAAGGTCACGGATGCTGTCATTGATAGCGGTGTAATGTGCCCTCTGCGCCCTAAGTTCCTGCCTGGTGTACCGTTCCATACGTGCCTTAGCCTGCATTACAGCCCAGAACATACTGGTCATCATAAGACCTGTGAGGGCATGCCTGCCAGGGGCAATACGACTAGTGGTGCTCCCCCGAGAACCCCTGGACCTCCGCCTATGTGGTACCATTCCGGGTCTATGGCTATGGCTGCTGTGAGGGGATGCAAGTGCCATGGGTACCACACTCTCCTGGTCAATGCCAACTGTATGCTGTCCCTTGCCTATGGCCATTGGTGGTGAGGGATGTATTGACAGTATGGGTGTGTGCATAGATGGGGTTGAATGCTGTGTACTGTTGATTGGTGGACCAATGACAGATCCTGTCAAATCTTCCTGTGCCAAAATACATGTGTCATCATCACCACTATTCGTGGCAGTGGCTTCAGGTTGCCCGCAGCTTTCACCAACCCCTAACTCAGCACCTGTGACAGGAAGACAGGAAACACACTTTACGGTCTGCACATGCACACATGCACACATGGACACATGCACACATGAACACATGCACACATGCACACATGCACACATGCACACATGAACACTAATACACACCTCACTACAACACATACACACACATACCAGCAATCCAACACATACTCTATAGTGGGTGAAGGTGGGTGTCAGTATCACAAGATAGACAGTCACCACACACGTGTCAGCATGCAGAATATGTGTTGCACAAGACCATGCAGTGCAAGTGTAGACGCCCCTATTAAATGGCAGTATACATGGCTTTGATGCAACTGTGTAGTTGTTCAGTGATTGGCTACACCCTGGAACACAATGTGTACATGGACACAACATTGCTGTGCAGGTATTATCAGCTCTGCAATGCCCTGTGCACCGTCACTCACAAGTATAAATGCCATGGCTGCATGTGTTATCTGTGTAACACATAGATATCCATGTCTGAGTGCAGTGTCTGTGTCCATAGCAGATAATAGTGGGCATGGGTGTAGCACATGCATGCTATGTACACACACGGGATGTGCGGTGCATGTTGACATGAAGGAATCCCAATGCTCGACATGGCCAGTGTACAATGGTTATGGTGAGTGTGGGACATATTGCAGATATGTGGGTACCAGACATGGCATGGCATGCTACACAACTGCAACATTAAACACCACACATACCCAACGTGTGTCAAGTGACTTATACACCCACTAGCATTCCAGGACATATATGTGACACTTTGTGTGGATGGTGACTGCTGTGCATATTGTGTATACTGGTATATGTAAGCACACAGACAACATGTTATGCATATTGTGTATAGGTGCATATGTTTGCACACACACAACACTGAGGTGCAAAGCAATGACTGCTATGAGTAGTACTGTGGTCACTGTATCTGGATGGGGTGTAGTACCCTGTGCCATCATCAACATGCATCTTGTGGTCAATCACAGCTACTAATGTGTGCAAGACCACCACCTAGCATGCTGTACCTGAACTGCAGTGCTGTGGCTACATTCACAATTACACAGCCACCTTGTACATGGGTGTGTGAGGTGCCCAATAGGGAGCATTGCCTAACATGACTGTGTTATTTGTTGCAGAGTGCTGCACAGCCCCATGATAGGCCTGTAACCCTGAGGTACATCATGTGTGTGTGCATGACATGTGGGATACTGAAGTGTGAACTTACAGCGGGTGTGTGGTAATGCCAAGTGTAGCATGTGTTTGTGTACTGCATATGATAAATGTGTTCTGTTGTGTACAGCTGTAGCAACTATGAATATCCAATGTGCAGTACAGTGTTGCCACAACTGTGTCTGCTGCACTGTGCATTGCATGTGATTGAGGCAGCTACTGACTTTACTGAGATGATTGATGTCTCACAGCAAACATGCACAGCATGCATTATGCGTAGGTGTGTTACGTGTACATGGCCTACACCTCACCTATGACATGCACATTTCATTACCAATATTAAAGTGTTAACACACTCACCAGCATGTATTGTCTGCCCTGCTGTCACACCAGAGGGACCCAGAAGAATATGACACAGTTTGTCAGTGGCCACAACTGTGGCATTGCTACTGTGAGTGTGCTAAATGACAGTGGAACAACAGTCAACAGTCACAGGTGTACGGATACTATTCCAAATATCAGTATTGCACACGTTAGGCAGCACAACTGCTAAACACACAGTACACATCTCACATATGCATATTCTAACAATACAGGTAACAGTAGTCTACAGCTAGTGCATATTACCTGCACACTCCATGTCATCCTGCTGGGTGGCTCCGGCCTCCATGATGACACATGTGCGATGCTGTTGCTGCTGTAGGCCAGGAGCCACCACACTTAGGAGCAGCTCCTCCACTCTGGTGAGGGGGTGATGTATGGCCGTCCAACCACCTGTGGAAAGCTGTTGCCTATGGCTATCAGACGCACGCCACTGGACATGTCTAATTAAATCACTGCAGTGATGGCATACCTGCTCATTTGTCCGGTTATTCATGCCTATGTCATTTACCTGGTGAACAAGGTCTTGCCACAGTGCAGTGCGGTCATGCTGGTGCTGGCTGGCCCTGGAAAAAAGCAGGTTATAGTGCTGCACCAGGCTGTTCAGAATTTCCTGCTCCTCCGCAGCTGAATACGATGGATTACATTGATTTGCCATAACCTGGAAGACAATTAAACGATATGTGTGAGCATGTCATGTGGCACACTTAACATTATGAAGTACAGATATCACTTAACTGCCATATATAGCATCTATCTGTCTATCAGAGGATACACACATTCAATACCACATATCAGTGCTCAGCCCACAACTGGCTGACAGTGCCTGCAACACTCCATATAACACACCAGTATACACCAGTAGTCGGCACACTGTTTGGGATACAATGCACAACTCGCCCCGGGGGTATATATCAGGCTAATGCATGAAGAAATATGTCATCCAATGCAATGAATGTCATGTACATTTACAGTATTACCGGTAAACCACCCTAGTCTTTGATGCCATACCCCTACCTAACATATGTGCACGGTTGTTAATATAGCTGGCATACTGCTGTAACAGAGTATACATGTTGCTAGGTAAACACACATACCCTGTAACACACATGTCATTGCGGGCATGGTACAGGCATCATTAAACAAACATCAGACATACATACAACACATAGATGTATGCCGACACAGATGAGCATTACCTGTGTACCTTATAGTACTGTGTGCCCCTACTTACAGATACCTATGCCTGTGGTATGTAATCTGTGTAGACTACAGGAAACACACAAGACAGTGTTACCAGGGACTGTGAACATACACCATACTGTGCTGTTTAGGCCTATAGCTTCAGGTAGTACAACAGTTCATATGTGAGCTGGAGTCACCAGCAGTACCACTTACTGAGCATACATGTATTGCTTCAGCCTACATTGGGACACCACAGTCGTACACAAGGAACTATGTCACAACATATGCCATCGTACTATGTCTGCATCCCAATAACTGACACATCTTTCTCCAGCCTCACACCTAGGACACAAACTACCATGACAGACACACCTCATACTAAGCTATCACACCTTTACAAACCTTGCACACAGTCACTGTCACACTCATTCCACCTCACATAGCAGGTATTGCACTCAGTGCATGTGTGTGTGCATTGTGTCATAGGTAGGTAATACGCTATTGGCCCTAGGGCCTAGAGCAGCCTAGCCATATGCTACCCTGGCCTTTGACACACATGTAATGTGATTTCACTTGCTCCTGTCAACCAGATACACAGAGGTGACTCCCAGGGCATATTACCTATCTCCAAAACAATCATCAGGGGTATGTATGACATCTGCTAATGAGGAGCCTTGTTTGTTCATGCTGGATGGTTTAGTCCAGAGTATGGCATATTTGTGGATAGGAACCTGTACCTCCAGCATGTGCTGTTTAGTGAGGTGACAAGGATTCGGGCCCTAGGTCATGTAGCCCAGAGGGATTGTGAGGTGTTGTCATGGTGGTTGGCCGACTGCTATGGGTGTGACATACCTCTGTATGTCCGGCAGTGGTAACCTCTGGGTGGGCGGTATGCAAAGCAGTCTAGCTGTGGTTTGTGAGTCAGTCTGCATAGGGCATGTGTTTGAGGGCAGTATTACTCTTTGTTAGGTATGTCTGTGGCCTTTCCACTTGCTGTAGTTGTCATGTGAGGTACATACCACATGGGGCATTATGATGAGTAGAGGGGAACACCGACCTATAGTTCCCTAGATGACACACCTTTTGTGATGACACTTACCATGTAGACAGATTACATTACTACTGTTGTCACTGTGATTATCAAAGGGGAGACTACTGTCCAACTGTGTCCCGTGTACCCTTCTGACACCATCAGTGTTAGGCAGGCTACCACCTATGTGGCAGTTACTGCGTAAGGTGTTTTGGAATGGGGTATGGCACTGCGGTATCAACACTGGTGTTCAGTCCATGCCTTGGACAACAGGCACCTGTTGCAGTACATATGACCCCGTGTCTTCCTCACTCTCTCTTATCTATATATATATATATATATATATATATATATATATATATATATATATATATACATACATACATACATATATACATATCTATCCATATCTATCCGTATCTATCCATATCTATACATATCCATATATATATATATATATATATATATATATATATATATATATATCGATATATCTCTATATTTATCCATATATATCTAAATATATCCATATATATATATATATATATATATATATATATATATATATATATATATATATATAAATCTATACACACATATATGTATATATACATGTATATATACACATACATGTAAACATCCATTGCTGTACATATAGCTGCACATATAGGCACATATACTGCCCACCTTTCATGGTGGGGATGTCAATTATGCAACAGTTGTGAGACATACGGTTATGTAATACTATTGCACAATGTGCAGAATGCATTCTGCTGTCTTCAGGCCATATGGCTGTTGCAGGCCTCACTGCCTGTAGCTCAGTCCCACAGCGTTTAACACCACATGACATATACCGGCACTGCTTGCTTTCTGCAATGCCGCACACTACAACCTACATACTTATGTGCACATAGCAGCCTCAACAACATACTTATGTCTAGCCTTCACTAACAGTTGTAGTATGTCCCTTGCCCTATGCAAATGTGAATGTACATATAGATACAGACTGCTGCCACATATGGATGATTCACAGTATGTAGAGTACCCTTCAGACAAATCTTTAGGATGTCACCAAATACATATCTGTTACATACCTTACCTTTGTATTCCTCACCTCTGTCTGTTGTAGGTGGTTTTTTTTATTTTTTATTTTTTTTTTATGTATTTTTTTGGTTTTGTTTCCTCTGTGTGTTGCTGTTTGTTTTCAGCGTCTGTCTCCTTCTGCCTGTTTCTGTCTGTCTGTCTTTGTCTCTCTCACTCATGCTCTCTCTCTCCCAGTTGTTGCAATGATATTATTGCATGTGTGGATAGCAGATACAGGCTTCTTTTCTAGGTAACCACACATGTGCATGTGATGGCCTCTGCACCAATTGGTGCCCACCATTTAGTAATTGCATGCAGCCTGCTGTGTGGTAATTGCAGTTCTCACTGTGATTTCAGGACACTGCTATAAAATGATAGGTTAGGTAGGCATAGCCCTTTCAGTTTTTCAAGGTGGTGACCATGCTTGTTTGCTGTGGACACTGTTGTCTCAGTCAGAAGGTTGGTATATGTCTCATATCTGAAGCTGGGTTGTAGCCAGTGAAATGCATGTTGTACTGAAACCTGACTGTTGCTTCTTCCAGTACACTCTTCTCAGTGTGTAGGTTTACTCACACCTCCTAATGCTAACACTGGATACATGGGAGTATGTACTTTCTTTTCGAGTTAGAGAATTAACTGGTATACAACAGTAGTTATTGCAATGTATTCCTATGGCTTTCCTATTTTCCCTTTACATTCACTCATTGTAATGCATGTTATATTTCTTTCAGCACCAAGGTATTGTATATCTGCTGTGGTGTAGTGGTACTTCATGCAGACTGGTGAGTCCAAGGTCCCGGGTTCGAGACTGACAAGGTTTTTTTATTTTGCTGCTGAGCAGTACAAGGGTCTTGTCATACAGAGTGACTAAGGCACTTTTAAGCAGTTGTAAGCGGGTTTGCTCAGGTTTGTGCAATGCTTAGCAATGCTTAGCTAAGCGCACAGAAGCTCACACTCACGCACCGCCACTAACTACTGCTTAAAAGTGCGTACTCCCGCTAACCCCCGCACTAATTTCTTTTAAAGAAAATAAAATGGGGAGATAGAAAAGTGGTGAAAAAGGGGGCACAAAGAGGGAAATACAGTAGGGAAACCAGCTCAGGATGTGCAGGATGGGTGTAGGGAAGGTCCATAGCTGCCCATTTCTTTACCAGCAACAGCTGTGCATATGTTTGAAATTTGGTGTGAAATTTGAAACCTTCCACCCCTGAGAGAGGGGTGAGGACAACAAATTATGTTGTACTGCCAATTAGAATTATCAGTTTACATGTCCAGTGGACATGTGTGCGAATTGGACAGCTATGTATTGGGCGTAATTCTTTTTTGGGAACAGATTGCCCTTTTTTTTAAATTTTTTTTTCCGGTGAGAGTGGAATGTGAGGTAGAGGAAGTAGGTATATTTGGGGAGGTAGGTTGGGGAGGTAAACAGACAAGACAAACAAGATGCATACAGGGGCGGAGTTTGACACATGGGGTGGGTGAACACAATTGACGGGGAAGGATGTTTGGAAATCGCAAGCCCATGAGCCCACAGATGGTAACAGTGGAACTGAGATCCCCACCCATGGGCAGTCACCACTGCACCTTCACAGCCCCGAGGGTGGCTGCGCTGAGGGCTGTGTAGGATGGGCAGGCTCACCCAAGAGATGCACCACTCTCGCCTCGAGCTGGTGTAGGGGATCAGCAACTGAACGCTGGATCTTTCTACACACCACAGCTCGGACCCTAGCAAGGGTGACAGGTGGCCCTACTCTGCCCACGCTTGCATGGGGGGGGATGAGCCCTATCCCCTGCAGTGCTTCCACCCAAAGGTGGCACAGGACCAATGGAGGAGGTGAGCCCAGGCTGGGCACCAGAGCCACTGGTGCCAGGTGCACTTGCCAACTGAGGAGGGACAGGTGGGTCTGCTGGGACCGGCCTTCCCATATGTTCTGTGATTAGGTGTGTTTAATTACAACATAAACAACAGCATTCCAGATTAGTTGTAACAGCATGCAGTAATATTCCCATTAACCCAACCCACCAAGGTTCTAACAGTTGAACAGGAAGCATAACACATGCATATATTGAACGACAGTAGATATGCCAACAGCATGCAGGGATGTTTGGTAGGAACAGGCCACCATGAACGTGGTGTTTGAACAGGGCACATGCATCAACATCAATGCAAATATTTATAAAACAATAGGACATATGTCCCAACAAATATTTAAGGTTACACATACCCATTGTGGTGTGGAATTGCATGGTTTATGCACATACGGTAGGGTGTAGAAAAAACCTCGGTTAACATCTTATAATGACCTATTCTCTTTAAACAAAAACTAAAAACACACTTAACAAAACACTGGCTGTGCCCCTGTCTCAATCCTGACTAACCATGGCTCAGTAGTCTCTCACCTTTCTATCCTCCCTACTCTAAACCTGCTCTCTACTATTCCAGTCTCATACTTATACACTTTCCTCTCTCTTTTCTTATCTATCATGTTCTTTTTTTTCTCTCTTACCTCCTACCATATTTTAGTCCAAATCTGATAATTTTAAGTATTACTAAACCAGGACTTAATTTTTTATGTTGAGCACAATACTTACTTATCCTATCAAACTATGTTCCCTTCATTTTGTTTTGTATTGACTGTCTGTACAATTTGTGGAGCTTTTCTCCCCGGGCCTCTGCTGAAAAAGGAGTTGTCTCCAGTTAGACTAGCCCGGTTAACAAATGTTAAATAAATAAAATAAATTTTAGTCTACACTACATTCCCAGTGACTGCAAGTGTATATCCCCTACCTGTATTATTACACTTGCCACCATACATTAGGTTGTGTCATGGGTTTGGCTAGTTCAATATATGCCTGACCTATATCTGACATACTAACTGTCCAGGATGCAGATGTTACTGCTACATATTTCTTGTTTGCATTTATATTTCTTTATCTACATATCTGGGATGTTTTCACATGACATTTTCACTTTGATTTGTACAGAACCCTGCATTTCTTGATACACACTTACACTTCTGGTGAATAATTACATGCTACATGTGTGCCAGGTTTACTTATTCATGCCAGGCAGTAACTGACTATGGTGGACTGTATATATGTTTCACAGCTACTAGCACTTCCATCACCCACTTTATATGGAACTGCATAACTCTGGGTTGCCAGCACATTTTCAAACAGTACTGTTTGTATAATGCAAGGGTACAACAACATTTCAGACTCTGTGACACAGACACACTCTGGGTTTTAGACCTTTATTAATGACATTGCACACTTTTCCACAGGCTCACTCCTTTATTTGTTTTAACAGTGTTTATGGCAGACATGTTCAAGACATATTATACCTTTATTAATAGGGTTAGAACAATCTTTTTTCAGGCTCACTCACTTATGTTATATGACAGTGCCTGCAGAGATATTATTCTAGACATATGTTACCTTTCTTAATGGGTTACTACACTCTTTTTCTGCCTCCCTGACATTTCTATCTGACAGTACATGCAGAGGACTTAGGCAATTCTATGGCTGTTTTATTGGACTACAACACTTTCTTTCATGCTCTCTCCCATATTCTATATACCAATACATGCAGAATAATCACTAACCTGCCTGGTGGCGCAGCCTTAGCAGCCTATCAGCATAGGCTTGCTGATTTGTAGCACGGTCACCTGCAGCTGTAAAGTAAATGAAGGGATATTGAGACATACATATCCGTTATACATACTCCATTATCAATTCTTACATACTGCATTCCATGGCTACTTACTCAGTTGTGAGGCATTCTGCATCCCACGGGCCTCCTGTATCCACTGGTTCAGGTGGTCCTGCTTTCATCTCTTCAGGTCTGCATGGTGGTGACGGACCTGCTCACCAGTCCGAGGAACACCTGTGGCACTGGTGAGGTCACGAGCTAACCGGTTCCAAGCCTCTGCCTTGCAATCCGTCCCTTGGAACTGGCCCTGCAGGAGACTTGACTCATGACGGTGGACAATGAGCCAGACCATGTATTTGGACTCCTCGTTCCCCCAACGTTGCGCTCGGAAGCATGAACCCTCTCCTGCACCTGCCATTCTGACTGCAAATGTGAGCTACAATCAGTTATGGTGAGTATTCCCACCTATGGGGCTTAAATATGCTGCATTTCCCGCACTTTTTTGTGATTGGCCGTTTTGTAAAATGCTCGGCTGACTGCAGACCTGCTCAGTAATGGTTAAACTACCATTCGTAAGTTTATGAATGTTAATAGTGGCTGCTTCTCTTATGTTGTCATGGCTTAGTGGTTCTGTACTTTGATTATGATGCATAGGGTTCTGGGTTTGATCCTTGTTATTTATTTATTTTAATACTGTCTTGGCAGGCTAGGGGGTGTGGCTGCATTTAAGCAACTTAGCTGTACGTTGCTCCATGGTGCCCTACGGTGCCTTGGTTGGTGCGGTGCGCATATCCGCGCAAACACATTGTGCTGGGTAAAGCGCTTTTAAACTTTGGGCATCTCTATTGCACTGGGTAAAGCACTATTAAACTATGGGCAACTCTGTTTAGCTGGGTAAAGTGCTATTAAACTATGGGCAACTCTGTTTAGCTGGGTAAAGCGCTATTAGACTATGGGCACCTCTGTTTAGCTGGGTAAAGCGCTATTAAACTATGGGCACCTGTGTTTAGCTGTGTAAAGCGTCGCTTAACAGCAGGCTATTATATATCTGGATCCTTTAAAAATATTAAGTTTGTTCACTGATACATTGGCCATGTCACTGCTTTTAATAAAATTTTAATCATATATGTCTGGTATTATTTCAAATACTGATTTAAAACATAAATAAGAAGGTGGGACACGAACCGTGAATGCCTTCTCTTTGTGCATATGCTCTACCATTACGCTATTGCAATTTGGTGTGATTTGCATAAACATTCTTTCTTATGCTCTTCCATGTCAGAATTGCTAACTCTAGCTAAGCAATGGGCACACCCATGCACACACGCGCAAATACGGGCAGCTATATCGTGGATTTAAAAAAAATAATATAATTATTTACTTTATATAAGTGTGATGGGGGTTTGCAGTGTCAGGGAGTGTGGTGTTGGGTGCAAGTACATTTGAGCGAACTCGCTCTTGTGTGTTCACATTATGCTTTTTAAATCCCAAAAGGTGCCAAGAAAATGGAGCTGGGATGAAAATAAAGTTTGCTAGTTCATTTATTTAAGCCACAAACATAGAAGCAACCAATACAAACACAAAAACCACGAATGCCTTGAAACATAAAAAAATGTGTTTTCGTCTTATAGCATTCGACTTCATCAGATGACCAGTACATTTTAATTTCCTGTATTTATATTACTACTAATTAATTAAAACCAATAAAAAAAACATTCTCAGTGTTTAAAACAACCTATTATGTTGTGTTGAATTCATTATTTAAATATTTGAATATTCAAACATTTAAATGTTCCATCCTATCCTCACTCAGCCTCCTTTGCATTTTATGAATATTCATTCCCTTGTTTTCTTAGGTAACAAAACTAAATGTTTGTCACAAATTACCCATTCTTTCATCTAAAACATCCTAAAAAAATATTTTTATTATTAAAAAAATGTCCTAAAACTGCTTATTTAAAACATATTTGACAATTATAATATAAGCATTTTTATAAGAATGTTTAAAAAATTATTTGATCTAATTTAGAGGTGGAAAATCAGAGGAAAAAATGTCTTGAACAATCCCATCACATAAAAGGGTTATGTTGCCATCTTGTGGGTGTTACCTTAAACTGTTTTCAAAGTTTAGCTGATCTTAACTTTAATAAAGGGAGATTTGAAAGGTAGTCATTCAATCCAGGGGGGGTTCCCTGCCTCCAGGGTCAGTTGCCACCATAATTCCCTGTATTCAATTTTTTCTTCCCAAGGTCCACCCCTGATGTCCAGTTTGATCTGTTCTAAAACCATAAAGGTAAATCTGGATTCCAAGCATTTTTTTGAATGTTTAAATAAAGCATTAGTGTCTTTATCTATTGTCATCTCGTACATATGTTCGTAAATCCTTCTTTTAAGCATTCTTTCAGTCTTTCCTATATAGAAGGATTTACAAACTGAACAAGAAGCCAGGTAAACTAAGCCCTTAGACTCACAATTATAGTGGTCATGACTTATAAGCCATCTCTTTCTACTTTCCAAGTAAAATCTATCAGTGTTCATAACATAATTACATTGATTACAATGACCACATTTGTAGCTACCTGCCTTCTTTTTATTATTTGTCTGTTGTTTATTCTCCAAAATAGTCCTAATGTTTTGGGAATTTTTATATATCACTTTCTGAGGAATTTTAGGTATATTATCTAGGTCTGTAATGGAAATAAACCTTTCCCATTCTTTTAAAGACATTTTTTAACATTATTATTAATTGCATTGTATTCTAGGACCAGGACCTGTTCAGAATTGAATCCATTGTTCTTCTTATTAATCATTCCTACTTGGTTTTGCTCACAATTATTTAAAATTGGTTTAAATGGAGAGAGTTCTACTTCCTGATTCAAGAGGGCAGGATGATGTAGGCAAATCCTGTAAGCTGGTAGGTCAGCTTACTGAACTGATTGATTTGCTTACTCCGTTAAGCCACTCATTGGTGAAAATTCACGGTAACTTGAACAAGCAAAGTTCCTTAGGAGCCGAAGGGTTGGTGAGCCATATAGACAATGTGAACTGTGGGCAAAGGGAGCTTATTGGCGGTTTGAGCGACGCCGGCGACCCAGTCGATGGCAACAAAGGAACTTTTAATGCTTTAGTCACTCCTAATATTTTGAAAACTAATGAAAAAGGAAGAGAGACTAAGAGAAGTTCTGGCCATGGTTCGGGCCAGAAGTCACCTTTAAGTAAACTTAACAATTCAGGTACTGTGAATAACACCTATTCAGAAGAAACTAAAGACTGGTTAAAGACTAAAGTTGTTTTTAAATTGAATAACAACAATAATATGCAACCTATGATTAATGATTCTTATCGTAGTAAGTTGGACAATTTGTCCAAATTAATGTATAAATACAGAATGTTAAACATTGAAAACGAATACTTAAGGGAATGTATAACTAGAGAAATTGTGCCAAAGGGACTTAGAGTCTGGAAATTCCCTAACAACGTTGTTATAAGCTCTGTATTTCACAAAGAACTTCTTACTGTTTTTAATAATTGTGGATTAGATTTATTAAGACTAATTATCAGAGAAAATGTAAGATGTTTAGAAACTATACAGAAAGATATTGATGTATTAAACCAGTGCATAAAAAATGATTTAGTTTTTACCATTCAGGAAGAAAAAACAAAGTATTTTAACATAAGAAAATATATTGATTTTAAATGTGAAAAGGTGGTGAATAGAAAACTGAGAAAGCTTGAAAGAGATATTAAAGAATATGATAGTAATACTATTTACCCTAAACCCCCACATGGAAATTATAAATATCATAGTGAAAACAAACAGGTACATGGAACAGATAATCAGGAGAAGGGGGGAAATGAATGTTTTTATTTAGAAGATCAAAATGAATTTTATGATGAAGAATTCCCACCTTTACGGAGATCTGAATGGCTTATGAATAAAAAAAAGATCTCCACAGACAAATTTTCAATGGAGGGGGGAGAAGGGGGAGGGGGAGATATTAAAGGATACCTACCTCTCCATAAGGCATAATAATGAAATAGTAGTTACAAATGGAATTAAAAACACATACAATATTTTTTCCATTCATAATTTCAGCAATATTGATATAAAGAAGGGACATTTTGAGCTTCTTTCAAAAGGCTTGAAATTTATCCCTTACAAAAAGGGAGATATTGCCAAAAATTTATTGGATATTAAAATGTTCCTAAGGAAAGTCAACCTTACTATCATGTTCCCTACTACAACAACTTGTAATAATAGGGAATTAAAACGTAAAACCACATACAACCCACCATTACATCCTCAATTTAAAAATTTAGAGAAAATAATGGAGAAAGAAGTGAGGAGAGAAAAAAACAGTACGAGATATAAGGCTAATTTAAGTAAAAATGAAAAAGAATGTTTTTATGAAATGAAAAACAATACTAACATCAGAGTGATGAAACCAGATAAGGGTGGTGGAGTGGTAATAATGGATAATATTCAGTATGAGAGCAAGATGAACATGATATTATGGGATGACAGAAGGTACTCTAGTGTTTCAAAAAATGAGGTAAATATAGCATATTATAAAACTGATGTGGGTTTATGGGACATGGTACAAGAGAAACTCATAGATTATAATACTTATAGATTTTCAAAAGTGGATAAACCAAAAATTCCTTCTATATTTGGTATCCCTAAAACACATAAAAGTGAAATTGACCTGCCCCTTACACCCATAGTATCTGCTGAGGGGTCTAAAACACATTCTTTGGCCAAGTATGTAGATATGAAATTAAAAAGATTGTGGGTAGGAAGAGAGTTTATATTGAAGGACTCCTGTGATTTATTAAAAGTAATTTCCAATGACTTATATCAGGATGATTTGCTGTTTATAACAATAGATATAGTGGACTTATTTTCCTCTATACCATGGAAGGAAGGTATGGAAATGTTTGAGGAAATAGTCTACGAAGACCGGGGTTTATTACTAAATGAAAAATTAGTTAACACCTGGTTAATGGATATGGTCTTAAAAATAATTTTTTATATTTTAATGGGGAATTCTTTCAACAGACCCAAGGGGTAGCCATAGGGGCAGCTTGTGCCCCAACCTATGCCAACTTAGTTTTGGCTAAGTGAGAAGAGAGATACATTGTCAACACAGAATTTAGAAATTGTTGGAAACTATATCGTAGGTTTTTGGAAAACATAGTTATCTTCTGGATAGGAGGAAAGTAGAAATTTGAGGAGTTTATGATGTACATAAACCAAACTACCAAGTTTTTAAAATTTACCTACAAGATATCTGACACAAAGTTGCAATATTTAGATGTGGAAATATTTAAAGTGAATAAGAAATTTGAAACTAGAGTCTTTGGAAAAGAGACTTTTTGTAATTCTTTTCTGCACTATGATAGTGCACACCCTTTACATTGCAAGAAAACATTGTGAAGGGTCAGTTTGTGAGAGGATGTCGCATGACTAGTGCAGATAAAGATTTTGTATTTGAATGTGATTTATTGGAAAGGATGTTCCTAGAAAGAGGGTACCCTTTAAAATTTATTAAAAACATAAGAGATGAAGTTGAGAAAGGTAGAACTAACAAGTTTAAACCAATTTTAAATAATTGTGAGCAAAACCAAGTAGGAATGATTAATAAGGAGAACAATGGATTCAATTATGAACAGGTCCTGGTCCTAGAATACAATGCAATTAATAATAATGTTAAAAAATGTCTTTAAAAGAATGGGAAAGGTTTATTTCCATTACAGACCTAGATAATATACATAAAATTCCTCAGAAAGTGATATATAAAAATTCCCAAAACATTAGGACTATTTTGGAGAATAAACAACAGACAAATAATAAAAAGAAGGCAGGTACCTACAAATGTGGTCATTGTAATCAATGTAATTATGTTATGAACACTGATAGATTTTACTTGGAAAGTAGAAAGAGATGGCTTATAAGTCATGACCACTATAATTGTGAGTCTAAGGGCTTAGTTTACCTGGCTTCTTGTTCAGTTTGTAAATCCTTCTATATAGGAAAGACTGAAAAAATGCTTAAAAGAAGGATTTACGAACATATTTATGAGATGACAATAGGTAAAGACACTAATGCTTTATTTAAACATTCAAAAAAATGCTTGGAATCCAAATTTACCTTTATGGTTTTAGAACAGGTCAAACGACATCAGGGGTGGACCTTGGGAAGAAAAAATTGAATACAGGGAATTATCGTGGCAACTGACCCTGGAGGCAGGGAACCCCCCTGGATTGAATGACTACCTTTCAATTCTTCCTTTATTAAAGTTAAGATCAGCTAAACTTTGAAAACAGTTTAAGGTAACATCCACAAGATGGCAACATAACCCTTTTATGTGATGGGATTGTTCAAGACATTTTTTTCCCCTGATTTTCCCACCTCTAAATTAGATCAAATAATTTTTTAAGCATTCTTATAAAAACGTTTATATTATAATTGTCAAATGTGTTTTAAATAAGCAGTTTTAGGATTTTTTTTAATAATAAAAATATTTTTTTAGGATGTTTTAGATGAAAGAATGGGTAGTTTGTGACAAACATTTAGTTTTGTTACCTAAGAAAACAAGGGAATGAATATTCATAAAATGCAAAGGAAGCTGAGTGAGGATAGGATGGAACATTTAAATGTTTGAATATTCAAATATTTAAATAATGAATTCAACACAACATAATAGGTTGTTTTAAACACTGAGAATGTTTTTTTATTGGTTTTAGTTAATTAGTGCTAATATAAATACAGGAAATTAAAATGTACTGGTCATCTGATGAAGTCGAATGCTATAAGACGAAAACACATTTTTTATGTTTCAAGGCGTTTATGGTTTTTGTGTTTGTATTGGTTGGTTCTATGTTTGTGGCTTAAATAAATGAACTAGCAAACTTTATTTTCATCTCCGCTCCATTTTCTTGGCACCTTTTGGGATTATTAGTTGATTCAGTGTTGGTTCTACTCCTTTCCCTGGATTATATTTTTTAAAACCTTGCAGGGGTGTACACATTTAGTGGGACACGCCTCCTGCTTTCCTACTCAGTCCCTGTAAGAGATGTGGTTGAGTCAGCATGCCCTCATAAATATTCATGGCACGCTGATGTCAAACCGTTCAACTGCAGCCTCCGAGTAAGACTTATTAAGTCTTACATGGAGGATTAGTGAATCCGGGGGATATTCTTGTTCACAGTGAGACATGACATAATTTGCAAATATGGGGGCACACACTGCCCCCATAGCTACACCAGTAGCCTTCTTGAAATACTGACCCTCAAAATAAATATAGTTGTTCTTTAGGACAAGCTCCATTAAAACTAACAGCATATTAATAGTGTCCTGATCATGCATACCTGTTTTTAGCAACTGAATCTCAAGCCAACTCAGGCCCGTCTCATGTGGTATGACTGAAAATAAATTACAAACATCAATGGTAACCAAAAAAAATGGTGTGAACATTCACATAACAGGGCATTTCAACTGTTGCAGCAAAAATGTGACATACCTGGTGAAGTGCCAGTCCTGCCCACCTTTTATGTGGTAAAAACCTGTAGACAGTTTAAGGAGAGGTTTAATGAACATCGTTTATACATAAGAAATTGTAAAATGACTAATGCTTTGAACATGCATGTATTTGAAAATAAGGACCACATTTTTAGATTTTCAGTTTTGCAGCAGTTGGTTAAGGATGTTAAAATTATAAAATAATAAAAATCCAACCACGTAAATGAGACGTAAATTTATCGTGAACCACCAAAAAGAATAAGCGCTTTCGCTAAATTCAAATAGCATCGTCAGAGTCATTTTGGTATCAAAACCATACTGTTTGGGGGCATGGCCAAGATGGCGACCTGGTAATAGCACTTTCTCACAGCTCTCTTTCATCAATAATATTTCAGACAGGAATTTTGTTAAAAAAAACAGCAATAAGAAGATATCTTCGCTACTAACCACTTTCTAATACCCAGAGACATCATCAGAACAATTTTTATCAACTTTCATTGAAAAATTCCTGTCAAATTAATTACTAGAAAATCAACAGCAGCATCAGCTACTCAGAATGAGCCATCTCAGAAATCCACCTCAGGACCCAACATTCAAAAAGCATTTACATTCACTTATTTTAAATATTCAAGAGTTGACCACTAAAATAGATAAAATGGATAATAAATTGGACTCTTTTAAAGAAAAATGTACTCAACAACTTGAACATCTTCAGGAAATGTTCACACAACAGAAAGGTCAAATTTCTGTCATAGAACAGTCCTTAAATGATATCGATTCCAGACTCCTGCAAGAACAACAAACTGAATTTTTACTGCAACAAAATACACATCTTCTGGAGAAAATAGATGACATGGAAAACAGAATGCGAAGAAATAATATCCAAATATATGGTCTGCCAGAAAAAGCGGAAAGGGATAATATAATAAACTTTCTTACTACCTGGATCCCAAATGTATTAAAATTACCGGAAGCCCTTTCTTTTGGAATAGAACGTACACACAGGTCATTGTCAACTTCAGGAAATGCATCTTTAATCAAAAACAAACCAAGATCAATAATTGTTAAACTTTTCTCCACGCAAGACAAGGAACTCATCCTCAAAAATGCTTGGACTAACTCACCCATTAAATATAATGATGCATTAATTAGATTTGACAATGATTACTCTACAAAAGTGGCTTTCAAAAGAAAAGAATTCATGCCAATAATAAAAATCTTGAAAAAGAAACAACTGAAGACCCATCTTTTGTTTCCAGCAAGACTTTGTATATTCCTTCCAATGGGAATAAAAATATTTGAAACAGTGGAATCAGCAATAAAATATCTCACTACAAACAACATTTTAACACAGGAAGAATCTATGGATTGGACAAATAGTACACCAAAAAGAAATGCAGAAGTAAACAACTGTAAAACTGTTGAACAGAAGAAAAATAACTAAAGGACAAATAACTTATATGTTACATGTACCACAAAGCTTTAAACAATGTCACTAAAATTAACAAGAAATCTTCCAGTCATTAATCACAGTAATATATCAGGTACAGTTTCTATGTATTTTATCTCACTTAAAATTTAGAATAAATATAAACTGGGTAAATTAACATTATCATTTAGGTCTATCCATATTTGAAACTTGATAACAATGTTTTTCTTTCTCTACGTCTCTGATTTAGTCATCAACAAATAAAATGTATATAGCAATATGTTCAAGATATATGCAAATGGATATCTGGCTCAAGCAGATATAACCATCTCACCATATATTTAACTATACTAGCAATTTGTTGTAAAATCTTTGAATGCACCATTCATATAATATGTCTAATCTAAGATTTCCGATCAGGGCAGGGAGGGGAGCGGGACAAATGTATTCTTTGAAAAATGATATATTTATGTTAAATGAGTTGCATAGTTAAAGTACTTAATCCATTAAAGCTGTCATAATGATTTGCTTTACTGAGATAGAAAGACAGCTTGGGTGTGTGCTCATGTCTTGTTGTATGGATTATGATGTTGTAGCATCCCGGTACACCTCATGGACTCTTATTGTGTTTTTAATGTATATACACAAAGCTTTCTTACTGGAAGGGGGGATAATGTTCTGTTTATTGAAGACCCTTGAACTGTGTTGTAGCTATGCAGTAGAAAAATATTTTCACGAGCGATACTTTGAAAGATAAGAAAAATCTTCACTACTTTTCCTGCACCGTTCATGAGACAGCAGTCTCAAATACGCATACAAGTAATATATAAAGGTTGTAATTTTCATTGTAACCACTTTGTGATTGTGTATGACACCCTTTAAATAATATGTAATTGCAATATCATTAGGCAAGGAAGTAAATCTCAAAACAAGCACATCTTCGACTAGAAGAAGAAAAATAATGTGTATATAGAAGATGATTGAGTTGTGCTGGATGGTCATAGTTAGTTAAGAGTTTAAAAACTTACATGCTATTACAGTAAATTATTCTACATTACTAGAATGTCATATTGAATCTTTTATATGAAGTAAAGCATTTTGTGCTGTTTGTTTTACTAGCAGGTGTCATGTAGTGTGTCTAACATATAACATAGGAATGTCTTGCATATAACATAGATGAATATATGCAAAAATAAATATTACCACGAGCGATGCCTTGAAAATCAAGAAAAATCTTCACTACTTTTCCCGCCCCATCCACGAGACAGTAGCCTTAAATACACACGCAAGCAACACCCTAATGTCTTATGTCTCATTGTGAGCACTTCATGCTTGCGTATAATGTCCTTTGAATAAAACGTAATTGCAGTATTCCTGGACAAGGAAGTAAATCCCAAAACGAGCACTACTTAAAGTGCTAGTCCATCTGAATTGCGAAGCTACATGTTGACCCTTTTGTGTTACTGATTATTACTAAGCATTTAACACACTTTAAATAAAATAAAACATGATTAGATTTAGTAAACAGACACTAAACAAATTTTCTAATAGGTTCTCTATATACTAACAGAAATAGCAACCTACGCATAGTTATTGTTAGAAAAAAGTTAAATATTGTTAGATATACAGAAAGGCAATACTCTATACATAGTTATATACATTAATATTAAGAATTTCTAATACTAGAATATTACATATATGCAATAAGAATTATAAATAGCTGTGTGGGTTCATAGATTGCTGCTAGAATATCGACCCTGGGGCTTGTATAAATCTAGTCATGGCAGTTCTCTGGCTGTTTCTTTCCATATTGTTTGCTTACCTAGACACCTGTTTGCCGAGGTGACCGTTATGATCCCCGGGGTGATTTTCCTCTCTCCCGTCCAGTCATCGGGGTTCTTTTCTGGAGTCTGGCCAGACTGTGGGTCGGGAACCTATTTCTCCACTATGTTTTACTTCAGTATTTTGAATCTTAAGATATGTAAAGACCATTATATATAAGTTTATGTATATATATTTATATATATGTACATATATTGTCATATAAGCTGACACAATTTTTGTAAAGAGTTCTGGAATATGACTTGGAAAACTACTTTCTCAAAAGTTAAAGAATAAATAAATCTAATTACTTCATAAAGAGTGAGAAAGAAAATTGGAAATATTCACATAACTATAGAATAAATAATATTCTTATAGCACATATATTACATGATAGAGACTTTAGAGGTGGAAAATTACCCTAAACAAATTGCAAGTGTAATGAAACTACAATCTAAAAAAAACATAAGTAATATAAGAATTTAACCAAAATAACTAATTAACAAGGCATTGGAGTCTTTGCAGAGTGAATTAAAGCAAATGTGTCAAGTTGGATTGATATGTGAATTGTTGTACTGAGATGAAACATATTTTGTTAAATGTAATTAGAAAATTGTTTTTGTAACCCTGATTATAAGAAACTCTGCAAGTAAGATTTAACAAGTATAAGCAGGTTATTGATGTATAAATAGTATTGCTTTCACACAAATTTGCATATAACTGTCTATTAGCTGATCATATCAACTCATTAATATATGTAAATAGTGACATACTAAGTTATGAGGTTAAGAGAGATTAGTTTAAACACTAGTCACAGATTTAGAAGGTTTGTGTGGGTACTTGTGTTACTCATGCAAAGATGTATATTACCTCATAGAGATAGGAAAAGGTGTAATCAATTAGAATTAGTTAAATTAGAAGTTTCATTGTTTTCTTATACTGTTTTGGTGTCTGCAGAAGATAAGCACAGCTTCCATGTAAACAATAGTGTAAATTATACATATAATGCAAACAAAGAGTTAAATCTAAGTATATTAACTGGCATACAAATAAAACATAAACCAACACATGAAATATCTATCTATAAATGTTAATGGATTAAATAATAATATCAAAAGGAGGAGTCTATATAAATACATAAATCTACACAATCCACAAATAGTATTTCTTCAGGAGACGCATCTATTAGATAAAGATATAAATAATCTCAATATTAATAACTGCACAGTATTAGTAAGTTCTCAATACAAACAAAAGAAGAGAGGAGTAGCCATATTAATGCATAATACAATTATTTCTCCTAGAGTAATTAACACTTATCAAGACACATCTGGTATGTTTTGCTTAGTAAATATAGAGTTAAATAGGAAAATATACACATTAGTTAACCTATATTGGCTACCAGGACTTGGCGTAGGAACAGTAAAACATCATATTGAAGAAATATTACATTTAACTAAAGGTAGTCTAATAATGGCAGGAGACTACAACTGTATAATAGATGACAAAGATACAGATTCAAAAAGTAAAAGAAGAAAGTTACCTATATCAAAGACACTTTAAGTTTACAGGCCTTAATCTCCATAAAAGATATAAATGAATTTGCTGACCCAGACTCATTAATTTATACTTTTTACTCACATAGATATAAGACTAGTTCCAGAATTGACAGGATATACATATCCAATGATTTAGTAACAAAAATAAGTAATGTCAAAATAATAAACTGTCCATTATCAGATCATAATGCTCTGGTTTTTGAAATGGAGTGTATGCATATAAATAATAATCCCATAACAAGAATACCTTCATATGTTACAAAATTAACAGACTTTAAAGAATTTTTTGAAGGTGAAATAAAAACTTTCCTTGAATGAAATACCACAGAGAACATTTCAGAAATATATATCTGGGACTCCTTAAAAGAATATATATATATATATATATATATATATATATATATATATATATATATATGGAAAAGTACTATCCTGGTATATTAATAAAAGAAAAATATGGAATAAAGACATGCTAGAATTACAAAAGAAAGCTGATAAATTAAAACTAGGAATTCAAGAAGGAAATAAAGATTTAATTCAATAAGTACTACAAATTAACAACAAATATGTGGAAAGTTTATATCACAAGACAATGATTAACCTAGAAAAGATAAAATTAAATTCTTATTCAACAAATCCAGCACATCAGAGACAACTAGCTAATAGAACAAAAACAAAAAAAAATAAAATCTAAGCAAATAAATGAATTATATATCCCTAATACAAAGAAAAAAGTCACAGACCTAAATAGTATATTAGAAGTCTTTAGATTACAATACAACTATGATAACCTTTCAAGCATCCATGAAAAACCTGACAAAGATATAAAAAATTATCTTAAAAACAAAATTCTTACTAGATTAACACAGGAACAAATTGTCACTTTAAGCAAACCAATTACTATGACAGAACTAAAATCACAGATCAAAAAGCTTAAATTAAATAAAGCACCTGGCCCTGATAATTTAATATCAGAAATGTATAAAGTAATACCTAATCAAGCTATATCTTTACTCTTAAAAGTATATTCCAGTTAATCAAAATTTAATTATACCACCTTCATGGAAATATTCATTGATATCACCAATAATTAAATCAGACAAAGATGAGAAACAATGTTCGTCATATAGATCAATATCCTTATTAAACATTGATTATAAAATGTTCATGGCAATATATGATGACAGAATTAAACACTTTCTTCCCATGCTAATATATGGTGACCAGACAGGATTTACCAAAGGAAGAAATATATATGATAATCTTAAAATAATTATGTCATTGACAGATTATAGTAAACATGCAAACTTGGATTTAAATATAATATCCTTAGATATTAATAAAGCATTTGATTCTGTTAACTGGAATTTCCTTACACTAGTCCTAAAAGAATATAATTTTCCTACATCTTGTATCACCCTTATTCAGTCACTATATAAAGACTCCATAGCATATGTTAAATTAGGTTCAGATAGATCTGGTCCCATACTAATCAAAAAAGGAACTAAACAAGGCTGTCCCCTATCACCACTATTATTTGCATTACTTATAGAACCATTTGCAAATCAGATAAGATCAAATAGTAATATTAAAGGCATCTGCATCAACAAAACTTTATCTCTTAAATTACAGTTATTTGCAGACGATATACTTCTTACCCTATCAGACACTAATGCATCTTTACAAGCTTTGTTTAAAGAAATAAATAATTTTCAAACTATTTCAGGTTTACAGCTCAATGAAAACAAAACAAAAATTATGTCATGTAATACTAAAAAGAAACATATAAACAAAAAATATTCCAAATACATAGCAGAGGATAATAAAATAGTATATTTAGGCATAGATCTACTTGAAGACTTAACTGACTCACTTATATATAATTATAATAAAACACTAGATAAAATAGAGCAAGTGATATCTACCTGGAACAAATATATGTTTACAATGGGAGACAGATTATACCTCATTAAATCAATTATTTTTCCTAAAGTATTATATCTAATACAAAGTTTTTCACTGCCACCTCCCAAGTATATCCCTCAGAGATATAATAAACTAATATTACATTTTTTATGGTTCCCAAACAAACCCTGAATTGCTTTAAATAAACATTTACCAAACTGGGAAGATGGAGGAATTAATTTACCTGATATTGAGATATATATTATGTCCTCTGTTGTTAAAAATATAACCTTATGGTTAAATGCTCACTACAAACCTATATGGAAACAATTACATGAACAGGTCTATACTGAACTTAGTCATAACAACATATCAGATCATTTAACTATAATGCCATTTCCTTTAGTCTGGATGTTAAAAGATTATCTAGAAGATAAAAATAAAAATAATAAACTGCCATCCAAATATATGAACATCACACTAACAACATTTACATCATCCATAAGCAAAATCCCAAATATTAATTCATGGTTCTTTCTGATCTTTCCTATAGCCTTTACACCCACTATCCTTGATACATACCAAATTCAGAAAATGAATATGCTCAAGATAGGTTCAATAAGCTGCTGGCATCACCTGGTAGAACAAGAGAAAATATTAACTAAGGATCAGATAACCAGAAAATATAATATAAATAATGACTCATGGCTACTTTTGCAAAATCTAAGACAATATCTTATAAATAGAATTGGACAAATGCAAGATACATTTAGACATATTGTCCCAAAATTTATTGATTACATTATTATAATTAATAATCAACCTTATCAAGGTGCTGGATATCTATCTAACATTTACAAAATAATTAAAACAACAAAAATATACCAAATAGACACCTACTGGAATTATTATACACAGATAAATAATCACCCTGCTAACGAAAAGGAAAAAAAGATTATCTTAAAATCTTCCAAGAAGTCATCATTATCAATAAACTTGAAGTTATTCACTTGGAGGTATTTGAATAGAAGTTTTTATACACCACATAAATTAACTAAGATGTATGCAACTGAAGATCTATGTTGGAGATGTCAGACTAAAATAAGAGCAGACTGGCAACACATTTTTTATGAATGTAAGTGTCTTACTTTGTATTGGAATAATATTAATTATTTTTTCAGACTGTTTTTAATGATAATTATCAATTATCAAAATCTATGATTTTATTCAACTCTCCTGTTCCGGATTGTGTGCCAAAAAAAGATTTTCAAATCTTATGGACTTTAATGGCAGCAGCTAGCAAAATCATCACCATTCACTGGAAAAGTGAGACTCCTCCTACATTTAATGAATTTAAAAATTTAGTTAGAACAGTTGAACAAATGGAAATATCTACTCTGAAGAACAGAACTACCAGACTTACAAATTTATACAACTCTTGGATGAAAATACTAGAAATAATTGAGAAAATGGATAAAGATATATGAACTTATATATCATTCTTCAGGTTACACCTTAAACTTATTTATGTCTTTCTTCTTAACAGACACCATTGTATATAGTTATATAATGTTTTTTAAAGTTTATAGGTTTTACAATTGTATATATATATATATATATATATATATATATATATATATATATATATATAAAATTTTCGTTTTTGATTTCATGTAATATTTGACAAATTATCAATAAAAAAAAAAAGAAAAAAACATACTGTTTAAAAAGAAGCAGCACCCAATCACTACTTACTAATAATTAATTACATCATTTCCTCATCATAATTTAAACATTTTGACACAGTTTAACAATATTTGTATATAAAATCGTATAAATAATAATAATTATGCTTATTTTTAAAATATAACTGTCTTATATGTATATCTTAATTAATTCCACCATAGAAAATCTATTTTATAACATTTACACTTTGTTTTAACAATGGTTTTAAGGGAAATGTTATCATTCAGACCTGGTGAATTTTGAGCATTTAAACGCATCTGCCATCTCATTTCTTTAACTTCCACTTCAGTTTCAATATCACCTCCCCTTCCATCAATACAAACTCTATCTATAATAAAAAAAAAAAATTTCTTAAAATTAATGCATTTTTTACTATGGATAAACAGAGGATTTAATTTATTTTCTTTCCTAATTGCCCTTTGATGTTCTGCTACTCTATCTCTCAGCCTACGGTTGGTTTTACCAATGTAAAATGCTTTGCACGATACACAGGTTGCCACATAAACTAACTTTGACGTGTTGCAGTTGCATTTTCCTGGGCATGCAATGGCTGCTCCATAAGTGCTAATCATGACATATGACCCATCATTTATGTACCTGTAATATCTGCAGGTTCCACATTTTGCCATCCTAGAAATATTTTTCATTCTATTATCGTTCGTATCCAACCATTCTTTTAGGGTTTTCCCCATTTTATAGGTCACCCTCGGTTTAGCTCCTATTTAGGCTTTTGTTTCACCATCAAGACAAGTGACCCACTTTTCTGTTAGCACTCTAACCAACACAGGTGTCATCAAATTATAACTTAAAACCATTACACCAGTTTTTCTTTCATTGGAATTAATTAATAATTATTTTATATCCATTTTGTTCCTAAGAATAGGTGCAAAACGTGTTTCTTTTATTTATAATTTTCTTTCCTCTCTGTTAATAATAGTTTCAGTGGGTATCCCCTTTCCAAAAACATTCCTATAAGTTTGAACAATTCTTTCCCAAATTCAGTATCATCGCTCACTATCGTGAAGCCCTCACCATCTATCCTTTCACTATGCTCTTAAACTGCTGGTGGGGATGTCAGCTAGTAAAGTGTAATAAAGAATTGGAATAATTTTTGATCTCCTTGTTGACCTTAGGTAGACCAAAAATAACAGGCAGTTTGGGGTGTTCTACCTTCAAGAAATTATAAAGGGTCTCATTAATATTGCCGTCCATAAGTGCATCTGTCAAATAACAGTCAATCTGCATATAGGCTCTGCTTAACTCATTAATAGAGACCCTCTCATAAATTGTAGTATTGTTGACTATTTTATATATCCTTGTTATATAGTCTATAGCGTACATGACCACCGTCCCTCCTCCTTTATCCGTTTTCATGTACCTAATCTCTTTATTTTTTGAGATATCCCTAAGTACTATTCTTTCTTGGACTGAAAAATTGTCCTCCTTTAGATTCTGTTGTTTCAATATTTCTCTAAATTCAATCTCACAATTTTTTTCAAATATCAATATATCCTGCTTATAAGGGGGAACAAAGGTACTTTTTCTCTGTAATACTTGATTATAATTATTAGTTAGATCAGTTGGACTAGTCATATTAGCAAAATAACAATTCAGGTTCAATTGTCTCACATATAACTTCAAGTTTGTTAGTACATCTGCAACATCAACCCTGTAATTGGGAACAAAAGTATTTCCTTTACTTAATAATTCAAAATGTGCATCCTGTATTACTGTGTCAGTATAATTATAAATGGTATAACCAGCTTTTTTATTAATAACCACTTCCATTTCAAAATTACCATTTTTGCTTGAATCTATTGTACTTTCACTAAAATCAAGTTCACATTCATTTTGCCAAGGAAATACAATATTTAATTCAAGTTTGTCAGTATTGTCATCACTAGTCAATGTAGATTTTTCTTCCCCCAACCTTTGTAGAACTGTCCCTATGTTTGATTGTTCCAATAACCACCTTTGTTTTTGTTTTTGAGTCTCTCCGATCTCCTCACATCCGGGTTTTGTCCAGAAAAATACTGATTCTCTCTATGTACATTAATGGGATCTGGGACTGCCCCATAGTCAGGGTTGTCATTATCAAAACAATCAATATTTTATGCATTATCAGTGTCTCTTTTATGTGAACCAACTGGGTATGCACAGTTGTTTTTATATTCCCTAGAATCCCTTTCAAGTTTTTTACTTTTAGTCATCGAGTTCTTTTTTACAAAGTCATCAACCCTTCTCAGTGATTTAAGATAACCGTCTTTATAATGACTAAACAACAAATCACTAGAAATAGAGGTATTCAGTTTCAATATTTCTTCCTGTAGTTGTTTAATTTTAACCTTGTTGTTACGTACAATAATGTTCAGCATTTCTAACCCAGTCTTGTCATATAATGCTACAAGTTCTTTAAATGCTGACGTACCTGGTATTATACCCATGGGTAACATCCATAGTCTGAGGCCCTTTGGAACTTGTTTCAAGGCCATCGATCATGTTAGAAATGGATTGTCTAGTTGTAATCCATGGTATTTAATGCAGGTATTCTCCAAATCTGAGATCTGTTCCCTCAGAATCCGTGTCTCATTCCTCGTCTCTTGCAGACCTGAGAAATCCACTTCCGGTGGCGCAAACCATTCACTTACTTTAAAAGTATCCATTTGGTGACCTCTAGTGGCTCTCCCAATTCTGCCAGATTGCAAGGTTAGCTCATGTGCACAGCCATTGGAGGTCACGCAGTGGCTTCACTATTGCTGTAGAGTCAGTGTTATGTCTGGCACAATTCATAGCCTTCACTGTGTTCAGATACAGCCATTCTTAGCAAGCTTTGGATGTATGCTTCAGTTCACTGTTGTGTTTCAAGCTGACACCCCTCCCCATCCTCAGCCTTATTGCAGATGCTTGACGACTATGGGCCACACATGAGTGTTATTTTGCAGTATTCCAAATTCCAAACACCATGTCCACCAGCCTAGTTCCAGGTAATGAACAGCAAACCTAAAGGTGTACACTGGCACCAGCAAGCTAAATATTGGGGATGGTGGCCCTGAGTTGGAGTGAGGTGTTGCTTGTGCACCACACATATCTTTATGAATACTGTCTGTAGGTTTGAGCCTTGGTCTCATGACACCATTACACATTGCAGCACATGCCTTTGGGAGACTTGATGCTATGCTTATGCTACCTGTACAGAGCCCTGGATGATGTTTCATGTGGGACAACTCTTCAGTTTGATTACTCTAACCCATAGGCCACACTTATGCAGAATCCAGGCAATTGTCAACACAGGTACTGCACAGACAGTACTTGCTAGACATTCCTGCAAGGCCCTCAGTGTTGCTGCATGTTTCTGAGCAGCCTATATGACCAGTTTGCAACGTGTTTTGTCATCTGTTTTGGATGGGCATCTGTTTATTTTCTACATCAGTGTTGTCCTATACTTCATACACCCATACATGACTGTCTGCACCATTTGCCATGGTATATGCAATGGTGAGGTAAGGCTACTTTTCCCACTCCTGAGTGCTAACTTTCAGATATGGGATCCATTTCATGGTTTGTAAGATGTGTGCAAGCCACTGCTGCCTCTGCTGCAGGTGAGTGGGCAAATGACATGGACATACTTCTTGGACAGCAGACCATTACTTGCTGTGACATTGAGGCCCTGCACTTGTTGGAAGGTGTGCACTCAAGAAGAGTGAATGCTATCAGTACATCACAAGCTGCTTCCACAATATGTTATTTGGAGTGTGTGCATACATATGCTTCCAGTGTTTGTTAAGGTATGTATACCCCATATTTGTTGTCCTAACATAGGATTCCATATTACACATTCATTGCTCATGTTAGGATCACATTACAGGTTGTAAAAGGTGTGGAATGTGGTATTGTGGTTTGCCGTTGTTTATATCAGGAACAGTTGCCATTGTAATAGTGGTGTATACACTGTTGTAGCCACTATATAAGGGTAATGTTTCAGACATGTCCCTAATGTAGGCCATTTGTCCCACCATTATGTTCATCTCTGTCCACACATCTTGCACTGACAGGTTGTTAGGTATATGGGACTTTTACATACCCTTCAGATATGCCACCATGGTAACCACTGTGATGCAGTGCAGTTAACAGCAACAATAAGTGAACATGTACAGCATGCATCATGGGTATGTGTGTTAAATGTGTGCATTGCAAGTACCATGGCCATAACATGGCCAGTGTATTGGCAAACCTGAACAAAACAACTCTATACTCACCAGCTACAGGCTGCTGCCCCAGTTGTATACCAGCGGAACCTAAATAGTTGTGTGAGAGAAGTAATGTCAGTAGCCACACCTGTGGCATTGGTACAGGGTGGGAGCAGCATTTCAGCACATTGACAGTACAAACACACTACTACAGATTATGCACATCTGTTCATTACTACATGGCAGCAACAGACTATCTTATCTGACATATGCATGTATATACTTTACAGATGAAAATAGATAAGCAACAGTGGTCTAGTAGTGTGCCCTGGGGCCTTACCTGCACGGTTCTCATCCATTTTGTGGGTAGCACCTACCTCCACAATGCTGTCTTCAGCCTGCTGGCTTGTCTGGTGGGTGGGTGCCCCAAGGCTGTCAAGGAGCTCCTCAGCATGTGTCAGTGGGCGCTGGATGGCATGACCTCCACCTGTGGCTAGCTGGTCCCTCCTAACTGCAGCAGCATGCTGACGGGCATGGCAGATCAGATCAGTGCAGCAATGCTGCACCTGCTTATAACTTTGGTTGTGCAGGCCAACATTGTTTACCCTGTAGATGAGCTCATTCCACAGGGCAGTCATCTCCTGCAGATCCTGGACCCTGCGTCCAAATAGTATGGCATGATGCATGATGAGGTTTTGGATAATAGCATAATTTTTAAGGTTTGTGAATGCGGCAGACATTCCCAGGACATTGTATCTGGGAGACATAAACAGGGAAAAAAGGGTCACAGGACCTCATACGGTTGTCCACATGCACATCAACAGTGGATATTACTTGCAAATAATCAAGACTATACCATAACACTGTAAGCTATCATGGCTTTGACATCTTGCATTACACTCCCGGTCCTTACCTGTCCAGTACCCCCAGTGTTGGACACTTAATGGCATAATCCACTATTCACCATTAATTTCTGTGTAGAGGGATGACAGTGGCCATCTTCCATGTGGATGGTGGCATTTGTGTGTTTTGACTGTAGTGTGTGATGGAACTGTGAGCACATGCCTGTGTTCCTGTAGGAGGCAAACTGTGATGTTCTCATGCCCCATGGAGACTTGCTGTTGTTGCCATTAGTCGACATTATGTCCATGCTGACCATTGATGTGGGCAGGAGTGTGGTTGATGTGCATATCCCCCTGTACTAATGTTGTGGACAGGGTGCCACTGTCCCTACCAATCCTGTCTGATGCAGGTTGCCTGTATCCATGGCATGTGTGTATGAGGTGTGCTTTATCCCCAGTACAGTTTGACTTGTGTTACTGGCTCTGAGGCTGTATACATATGTTGCGACATGGTTGCAACTGGCCTTAGTGGTTTGGATATGTCTGATTTGTAGTCATAGTCAGCCTTACAGGAAGTCACCTGTGAACCTACATGCTTGCTCAGATAGAGGTGCACTTGCTTCCAAGTTGTGATCTGTACCTATGTGTCCCTGTACAGCCACTATAGCAACCTATTATGTGCTTTGTGTCTTGGTGCTGTCCACCAAGGGGGATTACTCTATTGTTGGTGGAGGATGGGTTGTACAGGTAAGTTACTGTGGATTCAGTATAGCTATAGTGGATATGAAGTGTAAACACCCCTGTTACAATGCATGGTACTTGCGCAATTGGAACATGACCCCACAAAAGCACATGTCAACACAATCCCCACCTGTGATGTGTCCTATAGCATACTCATTTCAATAGGGAAAATAACCTGTCCTGTGGAAACATATGGGAATTAATACTCAGTACAGTAAGCCAGGTGAATGTGTTTGCATACCCTTACACTGATATGCTGTATAAACACCTGCTGAGATGATTACAGCATCCATTTGTCTTGGTTTGTACTCTAACGTCATATCACATCTTCACTTGGCAAAGATTGCTCACCTTCTGTGAAACAGCTTTGTTTCTTTTTCAATAGAATTGTACAAGTTATGGGTCACATTTGAGGTGAGAAACATTTTGACATGACTTTCTGTGGTCTCGTTAGCATGCAGCACACATACCTGGCATTCCAACAGGGGTGTGTACACTTTGATATCCAGTGTATATGGGTGTTGATATAGCTGTTAGTGGTAGGCATGGACAGTGGGTCATAACACAGTTGTACACTTCTCTGATTACTACATGATAAGCATGCCTACTGTAATAGCCGTATCAATTATATGGCACTGCAACAATCAGTAGCAGTACACATTTCATTTTGTTGTATGCAGTGACAGGGATATTACATACATGTGCAATATGCAAATCCTATTTTCTGGACTGCTTGTGACCCATGTTATTACTTCTGTGCCTTTTGGCTGAACATACACATACATACACATGCTCAGGGACTACCTGGTATACATTTGTGTTCTATGTCATTATGGCACACTGTATTTACAGTCTTGCAGCTCAATCATATGTCTCAAGCTGTTATACCAGGACTTCTGGTCATTGGTCTACATCACTGGGTGACAAAACAGGGAAGTCAATTTTGATAAAGTATTAATATAGCTGCCATAACACAAGTATATGTGTAAGTGACTACAGATATCTATCAAAACTGTGAACATTGTTCAGAAGAACACTGTACAGTTGAATGTTATTAAGTCAATATATCACATGCAGTTTAACACACACATCTGCAACAGTGCTTTAGTATGCTCATGCCCTATATAGGTATTTTAGATTTACAATACAAACATGTATAATACTCATATTCACAGGTAACATATGGATATAGGCAACATCCCATTAACTTGCCTAGCACTGGCACAGACATGACTGTTTGACATTCACTCTAGTGGTTGTCATATGTGAGCTGTCCTTTCCCAGGGTGTGTCAGGCTCCTCAGCTGAGATCCAACCTATCCACCTCTTAGAGCATCACATGTGGACAAAGCCCAACATTAGGGGGGATATATAGGGACAGATCATAGATATGTGTATTACAAACCTATGAAGTTTGTAGCATGATACATTTTGCATTACCATGATTGTTCTGAAGGTGGTGGAGTCTGAAACTCATGTGTCTGTCATGACTTCATTACTTCCATCTCTAGCTATTTGCCAGACTAATACAGATGTTTGGAGGAACAAAACAAAGACTATGATGACTAAATATTGACATTCTGTGAAGATCTGCACAGTTGACAGGTATGGCCCACTGCAGACAAAGCCAGATACTATGTCCATAGCATTTGTTCAGCAGGACATCATTACAGCAAGTACTAATGGCACATATACATCTTTCATAATCATCTATCCCATTATTACTGACCAAGTACTACATTCAATTACATGCTTACATGTTTCACATACCTAGTTTATCTTCAGGTTCCTTCTGTGCAGAGGTGGTCTTCTTGTTTCTTATTTCTTATTTTGAGGTTTTGTTTATGTGTTTTTTTGTGTGTGTGTGTCTCTCTCTCTCCACTACTGGGATTGAACTTGTTTGAGTAGGTTGAAGCATGGCTTTTGTAGGTGCTCCTCATGTTCAGGTGATGGCCTCTGCACCAATTGCTGTTCCCCACTTGCTAATTGCATGCATGCAGCTGTGTAGTTCTTCTAATAGCCAATGTCATAGCAACCCACTACTATAAATAACTAAATCATGCGGGCATTGTTCCTTTACCTTTCCTGTATGGAAGATATCCTTCATGTGTGGGGGCAGTAGTGTTACAGACAGCAGGTAGGAATACCTGTTACAACAATACTTGTGGACACAGGCCAACTACATGTTTGTATAAGGTTTCAGACCTAGGGGCAGTATGTGAGTATTGCTGTTATATGCATTGAATACTGCTAGTTTTATAGGGTTTGTGTGCACATGCTTGTTTTGCATGCAATGCAGTCTGTCTGCATAGCTGTCAACTATGGACCTATCCACATGATGGTCAGAGGATTGGCTGTTATGTTTTGTCTATTCCCCACACAGGTCTTGTCCCTGGCATATCAGTGGCATTCTCTCTGTTGATTGCTATCAGTACATGACAGCATCCATTTGTGTTTCTGACTTCATATTCCTGAGTAAGGGCATGTTGCAACCAATCCTGTAACACCAGCAACTTTCACAGTGTATAACAGTAATATTTCAAATATGGCCCTGTGTTTCAGCCTCTGTCCTCCACTTATATGCCAGTATTTGTCCAGATGTTATGCAGTAAGAGGTTGATAGGTATGGTCTATCATTATTTAGTGTTGACATTCCTGCTATCATTCCAGTGATGTTGTCGACCCCCACAGAAGTTGTAGGGTAGAGTCCATATCAGTGTATAGTGAACACTGTTATATGCCCTTGTAAGACATTTTATGGGCAAGGGGTATTAAATGTTTTTAACTTAGGCTGTTACAACATGAGAGGAATATCAGTAATAAGAAATATAAAGGTATATGGCTGTACATTTTCATACATGGGAACAGTGGTGGGCTACATCTTACTGTCTTTCACACAGTTCTGTTTGTCAGTGTGATAATGACGTTTTAAGTTAAGCATTGTTATGTAACGGATACATTTACATTGTGACGATTGATACTTTTCCCCCTAGGGGGTTGACTACAGAGTGTAATCGGAAGCTGTTAAACTACATCTGTAATTAATTGTTGATTGATTCTTGTCTTCAAGGCAAGTATGTTTTTTACTGTTATACTACCTGAAGGCTTTAGCCTAGACAGCAAAGTATGTTATGTTTTGCAGATTACCGTATCATATGTTTACTTTGAAAGTTGCATTAATCAGTTATTATGTATTTCAAACACCTACATGCTATAAGAAATGGCATAAACAACTGAAATAGTACATAAATAAACATTTATATGTATGCAAACTGTGTGGTGTCATATCCTTTGCATTGTGTGTGGGTATATTTTTCATGCAATAATACTCATTTATAGGAAAGAATCAGACACTGGCCATTTGAAAAGGTGGCACCTGTAGGAATAATGGCTGTTTGATATTCTGTGCACCCTCTATATATATATTCTCTCTCTCTCTCTCTCTCCATATATATCTATATATCTATATATATATATATATATATATATATATATATATAGTTGTTGTTGTTGTTGTGTCTTTTAGGGGTCGCCACAGCAAAACTCCGGTCCACTAATGATTGGCAGTTGATTTTTACATACCGAGTTGCCAGCCCTGATGCACAACCTTCAACGAAGGAACGCCCATTCACGCATGTTTCCACGCAAAAGACACTCTAGCTGAGAGTCAAACCGGACAGCGTCTTACTGTGAGGTGACAACGTTTTTATTTATAGATATATATATATATATATATATATATATATATATATACACATACACACGTGTGTGTGTGTGTGTGTGTGTGTGTGTGTGTGTGTGTGTGTGTGTATGTGTGTGTGTGTGTGCGTGTATGTATCATTAGAATGTCTAGTGCTTCCACATTGTACATTCCCTATGGTAGACTGACTGTTCTGCATGATATGTTAGAGAAATCATCCCAACATCTTACAGCTCAGATGGTTTAGTGATATCCACAAAACAAGACAAATGGAGACCTCCACGATGTAAAATAAACTGAATTTATTACAAGAACAAGCGCTTTCACGTACAACAGGTACGCTTCTTCAGGTTTATAAAAATGACTCAATACAAGTGCTTTATATATCTTAGCCCAACAGGTTAATCAGTCAATTCATGAAACACTTATTCAATTGATCAATTAGTCAATCAATCCAACAATCTCAACAAGGTGTGGTAGAGCTCAGTACTACTAGAGTAAATATATGTATATATAAAATCCCTTTCTTTATACCAATATATTTATACGAAATCATCATGCATATGAATCATATATATAGAAGTATAGACATAAACATATGCATATATAAAAATATAATACTTATCTAAGAATATACCTATTTAAAATTATTTAAAATTAAACTATAAAATATCAAAGACATTCAGAACTACTGAAGACACATCAATCCTAGAATATATAATATACATTCAATTTAACTAATAGTAAACATCAATACATTTATATAAAAAATGCAGACCTTAAAAACACATGCAAATATATGTACATATATACATAAAAATGTATATCATTCAGTTTATAACACTATAATTAGATAATCCCAGAGCTATATATATATATATAAGGTGACTGGCTAAAGAGCTTAGATTTAGTGTATTTATCTACGTGCTAATATAGGTTTTATGCTAACTGACTGATTGAGTCCCGGTTGAATATGAGACTTCAGCCTTAAAATCCAGTTTAACTCAGCTGTTTCCAGATAATTCTGTCCATCACCCCCTCTCTTATTTATACTTATAACTTGTAGGACCCTAAATTTAAAAGTATGGTTAGGGTACATATCAATGTGCTTAGCTAAAGCATTTGTTAGGTTCATCTTCCTTATGTCGTATATATGACTATAAATATAATCTCTCAGCCTCCTAGAGGGTAAACCTACATAGTATGCATTACATTCTGTGCATGTAGCTAGGTATATTAAATTCTTAGTCTCACAAGTAGCATAAAAATCACTTGTAAATATATAGTGAAGTTCAGGTACAGTAAACTGGTAATCACTAATAATATATTTACACGTTACACCTTTCACAGGGAAATGTACCATATTTAAAGGTCGATCTACTCATGATATTATTAGTCTCCCTATTGGTTCTCTCAGAGCATAATAATCTCTTTAAATTCTTACTGTTTCTATACCTAAATGTTGGTTTATCACCTACTATATTACTGATATGTTGATCTATTAATAGTACACCCCAATTTTTCTTGATAATATTAACAATGTATTTATTATCATTCGTATATCTGGTATTAAAAGCTACCTTTTTATTATTAAAGCTAACTTTAGGAATATGTTTGCTTTTGTTCTTATTTTTATTCTTGTTTTTATTTCCATTCCTTGATTCAATATCAGTTAGTAATCCGTTGTTGATATCAATTGGACTGGGAATTATACCATTCTTGCACTGTACATCTTTTTTCATACTTTCTATCATAGAAATAGGGTAACCTCTACTCTGAAATAATTCACATAATATATCCCATTGAATGTCTCTGTCCACACTATTCTTAAAAAGCCTAAAAATTCTTGTAAACTGATTTCTCACAATATTGGAGAATATATGATGTGGATGCATACTGTTATATTGCAATAAAGCATTCCTCCAGCATGATTTACGATATAGTGTAGTAGAGACCATACCTTCTACATCTTTAAAGATAGTAATATCTAAAAAATCTATTTTAGAAGAGGATGCCTCCATTGAGAATCTAAGAAATTCAGTGGTGGATTCTAAAAAAGTAACTAGTTGTTCCAATTGTTCATTGTCACCTTTCCAAATAATAAGTATGTCATCCACAAAACGTCTGTATAACACTATATTCTGCATAAACACACTTCTAAACAGGAATAGTGACTCCCAATGATACATAACCAAATTTGCGTAGGAATTTGCACAGGGGGTGCCCATTGCAACCCCCCATGTTTGTTTGAACAACTTATCTTGGAACAAGAACAAATTATTATTTAGCACCACATCCAATAAAGTACAAATGAGTAACTGTGTATTATTATCAAACATCCCATCATTAAGTAATAATTCCCTAACTGCTTCAATTCCATAGTCATTTGGGATTACTGTGAACAAGTTCTTGACGTCAAGTGTTACAAATGTATAAGAAGAGGTGACCACATTATTATCCATTAGACCTTGTAAATCATTTAGTAACTGATAGGTATCTTTTATAATCGTGGATATATTCCTAACTAAAGGTCCTAGTTTAGACTCTAAATAGCAGGAGATTCTCTCAGTCACCCATATTTCCCCTGCTACTATAGGACGTAAAGGAGGAGGAAAAATACCTTTATGTATCTTAGGAAGTCCCTTTATGAGTGGAATCAACGGATCTTCCACTAAGAAGTAGTCATACAGTTCTTTCGTTATTTGCCTACACATAAGGATATCATATAAGGTGTCATGGACCATTCTAATCTTTCTAATGAGTCTATCACTATCTATCTGTTCATATTTATCAGTATCTTTCAACATATTAAAGTTTATTAAAATGGTTTAGTGATAACTTGTTGTGGCTATGTTGGGCAGGGACCTGGGTTCAAAACTTGCAACTGCTGGTTATTTTGTTGCAAGGCAGAACAGTTCAGCTGTGTAGGAAGAGATAATGGCAATAATTACAACAAGTCCATATTTTGGTCCCCTTCACCCCCATTTACCGTGCCTTTGGTCAGATGTTTTGCTGTGAGAGGTTCAGAGTGTAGATCCGATGTCTGAATGCACTACACACGCACACACACACACACACACACACACACACACACACACACACACACACACACACATATATATATATATATATATATATATATATCTGTGCTGCATGATATGTTTGAGAAAACATCAGACATGGCTACAGATCAGATGGTTTAGTAGTAACTTGCTGTAGCTATGGTGTGCATGGTTCTGGGTTTGAGACGTGTAAGGGTTGGTTATTTTGTTGCTGGGCAGAACAAGGGCTATTGGATACAAAGTGATTAAGGCACTTTTAAGCAGTTGTGAGCGGGTTTGCGTGGGATTGTGCAGCGGTAAGCAATGCTAACTTCCGGTTAAATATGCTTACACACAGTTAGCCTGAAAAGTGCTTAATCTGTGTAGGCATTTCTTAGCCCTGTGCTAACAGGCTTAGTCCTGCTTACTACTGCTTAAAAGAGCTTAGTCCCACTTGTCACTCACCCCCTTTTGCTAATTTCTTTAAAAGAAAAGAAAAAAGGGGTGATAGGAAAGTGGTGAAAAAGGGGGCATGTAGAGGGAAAGACAATAGGGAAAGTATCAGGATGGGTGTAGGGAAGGCCCATAGCTGTCCATTTCTTCTACATCAATTGCTGTGGATCTGTACTGAATTTGGAGGTATATTTGGACACTCATACCCCTGAGAGAGGGGTGAGGACAACAATAATATGTTGTGAAGCCAATTAGACCAGATTATCCAGTGGACATGTGTGCAAAATGGACAGCTATGTATGGGGTGAAATGTTTTTTGGAACAGGTTGCCCTTTTTTTAAGGTGAGAGTGGGATGTTGGGGAAGGATAGTAGGTATATTTGGGGAGGTAGGTTGGGTAGGAAGACAAACAATACAGACAAGGCAGCATACAGGGGCAGTATATAACACATGTGGGGGTAAACACCTTGGATGGGGAGGGGTGTTTGGAAATCGGAAGCCCATGAGCCCTCAAATGGAAACAGTGGGACTGAGGTCCCCACCCATGGGCAGTCACCACTGCACCTTCCTGGCCCCAAAGGTAACTGTTGTGAGCTGAGCAGGAGGGGCAGACTGACCCTCTAATTGCACCACACAGCTCTCAAGCTGGTGTAACAGATCTCCAAATTCCTTTCGTGCTCACTTTGCAGCAATCCCTGGATCTGGCTTCAGGTGACAGTATCCTGTCCATGCCCACTCCCGAGGGTGATGATCCCTATCCCCTGAGGTGGTTCCACCCAAAGGTGGTGCAGGACCAGTGGACGAGGAGGCCACAGGGTAGGTCCCAGAAGTGCTGAGGCCCTGTCCCATGGCCAGATGAGGCTGGAGAGGTGGGTCCACTGGGACCGACCTTCCCAAATGTGCTATGGTTTTACATTTTTAGAACATATATGGGTTAGTAATAGTCAACACAGTCCAGGATTGGTTATAACAGCATGCATAGATATTCCCATTAACCCAAAACAACAGATTTGGAAAAGTTGCATTGCAAACAGAACACATGCATATATGGAACCATAGTGGCCATTACAATGGCATACAGGTTACATTGATAGCAACAGGCTACCAATGATAGTATTTCAACATGGAACATTAATAGAAACACATTTCAATATTTGTTGAATAGGACATATGTCACAAGAGTAAGTTTGGTGTAAAACATACCCATTGATTTGTGTGTTTAGATTATTGTTGTAGATGTGGGGGGGGGGAGATAGATGTCAATTAACAACTTATATATCCTTGTAGTACTCACAACTTTAATGAGCATTGCTCTAATCATTACTCTACAGGTATTACTACAATACCCTGTGGCCTTGGTTTGGGCAGTGGTATGTTTGTACACAGTGTATACTTCAGCTGTCTTATAGCTACATTCTACTCCTCTTACCTGGAAGACCTGTGGAAGGAATGTTTGTTAACACTATCTGACTGTTTCTACACATATTCCCAGATTCCTAGTTATAATTGTGCACATATCTTTCAACCTCTTAATGCAAAAAATCTGTACAAAGCTTGAAAAACTGGGGGTACAAATAAGGACATATTTTAAATATTGCTCTTATAAACGTTTAGAAAGTTGTTAGAGTAACAGGATTCGTTTTAATATACATTTTCCGAAGGATCTGGCGTGTGAAACTCAAATGTATGTCATTATTTAGTGACTGCAATCCTGAAATCATCTCAGTGATTTGCCAGGAAAATAGAGGAACAGGACAAAAATATGAGGCAAAACTCTAGATATCCTGCACAAATCTGTACAGTTGAAAGGTATGATTATGAATACAGCTTACTTCCACTCCCAGGATTCGAATCATGGCTGTGTGTGCTAAAAATACAACAATTTACATTTCATCAGAGTGAGCTATTTAGAAAGGGCTGTCTTTTGCTTCCGTGTTTTCTGTTTAAGTCTCTCTTGGTTGTACAGTCTGACCTTGTATTTGTAAGATTCTTATACAGACATTCCTAGACATATTTTTAAGTAGCACAGTATGAGGAACAGTTGACACAACAGTACTATTCACATATCAGATCTTGGTGAATGCAACATGTGAGGCCATACAATACCAGAGTAAACACAACCAGCCCAGTACTTAGAACTTTATTGCTAGGCAGTTACACTTTTATTTAAATATGACCTATATGGGACTATTACTGTCATATTGTCTGGTTTATTCAGTGGAAACCATGCACATTTTTTATAGTGCCAGGTTACATTTTACTCCTTTATAGTTATTTGGTATGACTACTACAAGCAGGAATGTTACTCACCAGCCTTACAACGCAGCCTTTGCAACCTGCTGGCATGGGCTTCCTGGTTCACAGCCCAATCAGCTGCAGCTGTAATGAAAATACAGAAACATTTATGCGTACCTATCCATTACATACACA
This sequence comes from Protopterus annectens, assembly GCF_019279795.1. Lineage (NCBI taxonomy): Eukaryota > Metazoa > Chordata > Ceratodontiformes > Protopteridae > Protopterus > Protopterus annectens. The sequence continues at coordinate 974,316,156 of NC_056748.1, read as the reverse complement.
GGTTGGACTTTGGTAAATAATTATTGCTATGAATACTTACACACTGCTGGGACATCTCCCCTGTCTCTTGCTTCTTGGACCAACTGTTCCAAGAGCTCCCTCTTCCTCTGTTTCAAGTCGGCATAGTGGTGCCAGACCTGCTCACCAGTCCAAGGGATACCAGTGGCACTGGTGAGATCATTGGTGAGACTTTCCCAGGCTTCTGCTTTATATGACCTTGATATATACCATGACCTTGGACTCCTGTATGCCCCAGCGCTGCACCCGGAAGCACATGCCCTCTCCAACACTTGCCATACTGCCTACAGTGGAGAGCTACAACCAGTTATGAGCTGTATTTCCACCTGGTTTAAATATCGCCAATTACCTGCACTTTGCCATGATTGGATGGTTTTAGAAATGCTGAGCTAAGCTGAGCTGCTGGCAAACCTGATTAGCTAAAGTTGACAGTGCTTAAAGGGGCAGGTTTGGCATTGCTTACCAATTGGCAAATCCGCTTAGCTGGGTTATCCATTGCTTAGTATTCACATGTACACAATGCTTACACCTAGTCAACATAGCTGTGCAGTACTTAGCATTGCTTATGTTTTATATCGGTCTACTATCTGTATTGGATTGAGTCATCATTCATTACATAATATAGATTTATTTACCTTCCCTGACATCCCGCAATGTGCTGTGACTAATTTATTCTTGTGTGGCTACACTGTATGTGGCACTTGTGTTTACATGGAGGTTTCACTACTTTATTACATTGACACCTCACATCTGGGCCTAATACACTACTCTGTTTTTTTTTATTTTATTTTTATTTTATTTTACATTTGTTTACCGGGAAAGTCTGATTGGACACAGGTCCATTTTCAGTGTAGGCCCGGGGAGAAAAGCTCCAAACATTAATAGTGTTAAAGGAGATAAAACAGTCTAATATAAGGAAACATAGTACAATACATGTTAAAAATACATTAAAAATAGATTACAATTGAGCATAGGTAGGCCTGGGGAGAAAAGCTCCCAACACTACTACAGTTCCAAGGAGACAGAAATAGTACCAATGAAAAAAACAGAGCCATACATGTTAAGAATATATTTGAGTATAGATAGCAGAGATTAACAATGCCTAAATGTATGGTAGTAAGCTAATACCCATGTAAATATTTTTACAAGTGGGACTTGGGGAGCAACCTTTTGATCCTTAGCAGAATCCTAGCAACAGTGCAGTGGAATGGCCTAGCCTGGAGAGTAACATGAGCAATGCTAGTTATTATTGTAGCGGGTTTTGAGAAGCTTTTTAAATTGTGAGGTAGAGGTGGTTTAAGTTAAGTGGCTTGGAAGTGAATTCCAGGTTCTGGCAATGGAGAAGGCACTGAGAGATTTGCCAGCATAATTTTATGTTTGATGACATTTATGTGGTTCTGAGAACTAGATCTTAAAGTTCTAGTGGTGGTGTAGGGGTGAATTAGATTCTGACATGCAGGGGGTTTATTGGGAAAGTAGCAGAGCTTGTGAGCTATTGAGAGTTGGTTGAGTAGGAGTGGTTGAGGTAACTCAAGCCAGTTAAGTTGCTTGAGGGCTAGACAGTGATGAGATCTATGAGAAGCATCTGTAGCAAACTTGGCAATCTTGTAGCAGGATTCCCATTTGCTTAGTTCAGTGTGGCAAAGGTTAGTTAAGATAGGGGAGGCAGAAAGGAAAATTGATAAGAGGTGAGTCCTTGCTAAGGTGGCTTTGGTAGGTTTAGTGATGAACTGTCTGTTCCTGTATAGGAGACCAAGCTTTTTGTTAGCTTTCTTAATTGTTTGGGCTATGTGTATGTCAAATTTTAGATTATTATCAATTTCAACGCCTAATAGTTTTATATGTGTTGTTGGGGTGATTTGTGTCTTATCTTTAGATGTTATGGTAAAATCATTATTTAGTGGAGGAGATCTACCAGGGCTAAAGAGAATGAGTTTTTTTTTTTTTTTGGGATTAAGAATAAGTTTTATGTTAGTGAACCATGCTTCTGCTAAGAAAATATTTCTGGGTTATGGTTTTTAGTTCCTGTATGGTGGCACATATAATAGTGGTATCATCTGCATATTGCACTACTGAGACAGAGAGTGAGGAGGAAGCTATCTGGTTAGTAAACAGTGAGAATAGCAAAGGTGCTAGTATGGACGCTTGTGGGATGCCTATGCCTACAGGTAGTAGGGGGGACAGTTGTTCTTGCCATAGAACAGCCCGCTGATGATTTGATAAGTAGCTATTGAACCAGGATATGGTGGAGGAGCTTATGTTAAGGGAAGATAGAGTTTCTAGAAGCATACTATGGTTAACCATATTAAAGCTTTTGATAAGTCTAAAAATATTGAGGATACAAATAGTTCATTATTTCTATGATGGTTGACAATGTTGGTAAAGAAGAGTAGAGCTGTAGTAGTGTTATGGGAGGGATGGAAGCCATGCTGGGATGTACGCGAATAGCAGGTCATTCTTAAGGAGGTACTGCATTAGTTGGGAATGAACTACTCTCTCTAATATTTTTGATAGAGGTGATAGGATTGCAATAGGGTGGTATTTGGTAAGCTCAAGGGACTTACCCCCTTTGTGTAGTGGTATAATATGTGATATTTTCCAGGAGTGAGGTACTTTACATTCTGATATTGACCTGTTTATAAGAATGGACACTGGATAGGCTATAGCTTCAGCTGTTATTTGAAGGAAATCTGCAGGTAGATAGTCAGCTGCTTGAGTGGTTGGTTTTAGTTTTCTGAGGAGTTTCGCAATTGTATTAGTGGGGACTGGGTCTAGGGAAAACTGCAGGAGTTGTTTGTTGTACTGAAGTTGGGAGGGGTTTCTCTAGGTAAGGAGCAAGTAGTAGTATTTTGAGTGTTGGCTAGGGCTTGGACTGTTTCAGTAAAGAATTTGTTAAAGTGGGTGGGGATATTGTCATGGTTGTTTGCTAATACAGGGGTAGGAGTGGTTGCGTTACCTGGGTGCAATAAAGTATTTATAGTGGCTCAGACGTTTTGAGGGTTGTGAGCATATTTTTCATGTATGGTTATATGGTAATTAGTTTTATCATGTTTTATTCATTTTTTAGCTTTGTTGCAGAGCTCAAGATAAGCCTGTCTCAAGGTGGTGTTTTTTTGTTTGTGGAATTGTGCCCAGGCTTTGTCCCTTTCTTTCATTATGGTTTTAGTATCTTTTGTTAGCCATGGGGCATAGTTAGCTTTGATTCTAATGGTTTTGGAGGGTGCATGGCAGTTTAGCATTTCAAAGAAGGTTGAGTTGAAGTACTGCATGGCATCATCTAGATGTAGTTGTCTTAAGGGAGTCCAGTTGCAGCACTTTAGTGAGATAATTAGTTCATTAGTTCTGAACGTCTTTTATTACGTACTACTCTGAGGATGGGTTTTTTTGTGGTGGGATCGATTCCTAATTAAGTTTGTTGCTTGATGGTCACTCAGACTGTCAGGAAGACAGCCTGATTGTTGAGCCAATGTGGGGCCTGATAGCAGAATCCAGTCTAAGATGGACTGGCGTTTGGAGGTTTTGTCAATTCTTGTGGGGACAGTTATAATTTGGTAAACCCATGGAGGTTAATATGGGTGGTGGGATTTGGCTGGAACAGTCAGACCAGTCAATGTTAAAGTCTCCTAATAGTATGGTTTCTTGTGGAAGGGAGGATGACATCCAGTTTAGTAGGCTTTCCAGTATGATAGTATTATTACCTGGTGGGATATATCCACCTGCAATAATTATTTGTTTGTTGGAGTTAACTTTTAATTTGGCTAGAATTAGTTCTATGTATTTTACTTCTTGTGAATTGCACGCAAATTGTTCAATGGTGAGGGGGTTTTGAAATAGTATTGCAACACCACCTCCTTTTTTACCAGGTCTGTCCCTTCATATAATATTGTACCTAGGGGCAGTAATTTCATTATCGTGGTGTTCAGGTTTGAGCCAAGTTTCTGTTAGCACCATGACTTCTGGCTTGTATAGAGCTAGTAGGGCATGAAGATCCTGGGTTTTATTAAGAATACTTCTAACATTAATGTTTAAAAGGAGGTGAGATGAGGATGGTCATAGATATAGAGGATTTAGTTGTTCAAAGGTACTATGGTTAGATTTGTTGGGTCCTGGATTAGGGTGGATGTCCCCACAGCAAGCTAGTTTTTGGCGTAGGTATAGATAGAGTTTGTTTACTTTGTGTGATATCTTTGTTTCTGGGAGGGTGGAGGGCTAATATTATATTTAAGAGTATTATATAGGGAGGACAAAATAGGGTGGAGGTGTGGTAGCAGGGTGATTTAGGGTAATGTCCTTCTTTTCTAGGAATGGTTGTGGATTCAGTTTGCCATGGTGGTGGGGAGGTGATATTAAGCTAAGGGTGGTAGGAGGAAAGAATCGACAGCAGGAGAGAGAAGATAGCTAATGAGGAACATAATACGTTTAGTAGGTGGGTGTGATATATATAGGACACTATGCTGAGTTGTAGGTGTAGTTTGCTTGGAGAAAGCGTGATATCACTAGTCAGGTGGTGAAGAGGGGTGTGGTGGAGTTTTCTAGTGTGGGGTATGATTGGTGGGGTTTGATTGGTTAATAGGGAGTGAGTTGTGATGGGGGAGTGTTCTCTTACTATAAATGTAATTGATGTGGGGGTGGGAGGGAATGGGATAGGGTAGGGGAGCAAAGTGAGCCAGAGCATTAGCGAGGGCGAATGGAATGGGGCAGCACCTTCCTGTAGGTTCAGCAGACAAGAAGGAAAACAAAAAATAATCAGTGAGGAGGTCAGATACATCAGCTCAGGGGAGAAATACCATATTTAATGGCACAAGTTCCTGATTTGGATTGGGTTTTACACAACTCTAATCAGAGGAACTAACAGTCACTAGGTTGGGAGCAAGGCTCTGGAGGTGAATGAAAGAGACTAAGGTAGGTAAAGGTCAGAGAGGGGATTCAATGTGGGAGGCAGAGGCAAAAGGGAGACTATGTGGGAGAGAGAGGGCAGAGGGAGGAAACAAACAGGAAGTAGGTAGAGATATGGGGGCCTGTATCAGTAAGAAGAGATGAGAGTAGAGGGAAAGAGCTAGCAGAGGAAGTGGATGGGTGTAAGATTATGTGGGTGGTGAGTGACTTTAAGCCTAGAGAGAACTGGGGTAGTGGGATGGGGTAAACATGGAGTGGTATAGCTGACCAAGGGAAGTACTTTAATAAGGCACACAGTAGGCACAGGGTTATATTCCACATCCAGTGGGTATAGACTGTTAGAATTACTAAATACACAGTTAAACATATGTTGTTAATTTACTGCACTGTTGCTGGATAGGACACTGGTTGAGAAAGATTAGTTACTCCTTACATAAATATGCAAACAATTAAAATTTTAATGTTTACAGATACAAAATGGAAATGGCTTCAGTGAGGCTCAAACTGTGAATGACTACATGCAAGGAGTACACTCTAATTGCTACACTATTGCACTTATGCTTGTGCTGGATGTCTATTGCTTTTTAACTTATCATGCCGTTTCAGCTGAGCTAAGCATAGCTAAGCAACAGGCACACCCATGCAGCCATGCTTAAACGTTATTGCATATATAAAAAAATGTATTTGTGTTTTTTTTATTTCTACCCTTCAGAATATGCATGCTAATGCTGAAACTGTTATTCTATCAACTTTCTGCTTTGTGGGACGATTGTACCTTATGGCTTTGTCCACATTCCTTACTCTGACAGGTTGGGAGATGTACACTATGTGCTTATGCTAAATCTGTTATTCTATCAACTTTTGGCTTGGTAGGGATGATTGTCCCTTATGGCTTTGGCCAGATTTCTTACCATGATGAGTTGGGGGTATTACAAGTGTACTTGCTCATTTTAATTTGCCGAACAGCAATTCTGGAGTGCAGGGGGCATGTGTATTGTGAGAGCTCTGCTCTCAGATAACACCCCCTGTGCTCGTAAACGGAACCATGTCCTTTTTACAGCATGGCAGCGTGCCTTCATACATATGCATGGCACGCTGCCATGCTGAACAGGAATGGTCCTTGCCGTGCAGGAATAACTTATTCCTGCACAGCTGCCTGCTGAATCTGGGGGAAGATTTTTGAAGGGTGCAAGCTACATCCCTATATCCCCATATTTTCAAATGTAATAACTCTGAGATCACACAACAGTGGAAATATGAGGTTAATCTCTAATGAACTCATTACATCCGTGTGACGTGTCCAGATCCATATGCAGTCAACTCCTACTGTTCATATTTGCATCAATACTTCCAAAACCATGCTATATACAAGGTTTTAAAATATTTCATCTTAAAGCTTACACCATGGCAAACTTAACCGCATTAATATTTGACCTTTGTCTAGTACAAGTAAAGAGAAATTAACTTTTGTTTTTAAGATATTAATTTATATAGATAAAATGTTCAAATTTTTCTAAATATTTCAATAACCAGGTAATGCAGACAGAACTCCTTAGCCTCATATGAAATCTCTCAGCTAGATGAATAAAATGCTGTTGACAGTATGTGTATAACTTGTGTAACTTGAGTGGGTGCTGAGATATTGTAAGTTGTTTACAAAATATTACAAATGTAATGGTTACTCCCCCGGATTCACTAATCTTCTGTGCAGGACTTAGTCCTGCACGGAAGCGCCCGTGTAGGAGCAGGACAGCAGCATGCCATGCATATTAATGAAGGCGCACTGCCCGAGCTCCCAGGCTTACATAGAGCGTGTATGAGGGCAGGGGGCGTTTCTCAGAATAAACATGCCCCTGCAATGTAGAACAGCAGAAAGTGCTAAGAAATGAGCGTGATCGCTCATAGGTGTCGCATATTTTATTTATTTTTTATTTTATTTTATTTTACATTTGTTGACCGGGCTAGTCTAGCTGGATACATGTCCTTTTTCAGTAGAGGCCTGGGGAGAAAAGCTCCAGAAGTAATGAAAGGTACATATCATATACAAAGAAGGTGCATATCATATACAGGCAAAGGTAAATATTATACACATAAGATATATAAACAATTGGTTATGCATTCTGTTGCCTAGAGGTGCAGGCAAGTGAACATATTAGTAACATATAGACATAAACACAAATTGACTTCAGTTCCATTAGGAAACCAGTGGAGGCTTTTGTAGTTAATCTAAGAAGGTTACAAAGTGCTTCCTTCTGGGACAGAGAAAGATTTTGGGATGGTAAGAGGCTAGGAGGTGTTGGACATTTGGTGCTAGTCTGGTTTAGTACAGGAGCATAGCCAGTGGGACTTAAGGAATTCTTTAAGGTGATTTTTGAATTGATTTAGAGAGGTCAAGAGTCTTAGTTTGCTTGGAAGGGAGTTCCAGAGTTTTCCAATGGAATTAGCATAGAGAGCGTCACCTCCCGAGTTGTTGGATTTAATGGTTTGCACTTGGAGGCTTTTAGATGATCTGAGGCAAGTGAGGTTGGAGTAGAGGGTAAGTATTTTGCTCAATGAGGGGGTTTTGTCAGGTTGATTCATTATTTTGAATGCCTCAGCAAGTTGGTTGAATTTGAGTATATTGGGCAATTCTAGCCAGTCAAGTGATTTTAGGTTTAGGCAGTGATGGGTTTGATAAGGCATTCCCGTTATAAATCTGGCTATATGGTTATAGGCTGTAGAAAGTTTATTGAGCTCACTCTTGTTGAGAAATGAGAGTATCAGGGAGGCATAAAGGAGGGTGGAAAGTAAGTGGGTGCGTGCGATTGTTAGTTTGGTGTGTGGGTTAAGAAGTTCTTTATTCTATACATGGACCCGAGTTTCTTGTTTACAGACTTGATGGTCAGGCTGACATGTGTGTCAAATTTTAGTTTGTGGTCAATGGTCACACCTAGTAGTTTGGTGTTGGAGACCGGTTCAATAATGGTACCATTGGTAGAAGACACTTGGAAGGTTGGGTTATTGGCATTTAGTGGTTCTTTACCTTGAGCGGTAGTTGCAGTGGGGAAAAATAACAGTAGCTTGGTTTTAGAAGGATTAAGTAAGAGTTTTAATTCGGAGAACCATTTTTCTACAATAGTAAAGCATTTCTGGGTTGTGGCTTGGAGTTTGGTGAGAGAGACGTCAGAGCAGATCAGGGTGGAGTCGTCTGCATATTGAATGCAGGTGGCTTTGGGTATGACTGAGTGAAGATCATTAATGAAGAACGAGAAGAGAAGGGGACCAAGTATAGAGCCCTGGGGAACACCTATATTATTGGGGAGTAGGTCTGATAACCTGCTTTGCCACTGAACAGCTTGTTTTCTTCCAGAGAGGTAAGCTTTAAACCAACTTATGGTTGATTTGTTAAGCTGTAGGGTTTCCAGGGTATGGAGCAGCTGCTGGTGATTGACCATATCGAAGGCTTTCGATAGGTCAAGAAAGAGAGCAGAGGATATTAATTTATTGTTATGGTTGTTGTTGACTGAGTCAACAAAGGAGAGAAGAGCAGTGGTTGTGCTATGATGGGGACGAAAACCATGCTGGGTATTAGACAAGAGACTGTTAAGGGTAAGGTGGTTTGTGAGTTGTTTGTGAACACATCGTTCCATAATTTTGGCTAGTGGAGACAGAATTGCAATGGGTCTGTAGTTGGATGTGTCCGTGGAGGTCCCGCCTTTGTGGAGAGGGATGATATAAGAGATTTTCCATATGGTGGGAATGATAGCTTCAGTTATGGTTCTGTTGATTAAGATTGATATGGGATATGCTATGACATCAGATGCAATTTGTAAGTATTCGGCTGGGAGTTGGTCAGCTGCTAGGGTTGTTGGTTTTAGTTTTTTCAAAAGTTTACGAATATAGGAGGTAGATGTTGGTTGTAGGTTAAAGGGGTGTGCAGGGTCTTTAGTTAAGGTTACAGGTGAGGGAGCTGAGGTGGGCTGACTGGCTAGAGACTGAATGGTCTCAGTAAAAAAAGAGTTAAAGGCATTGGCTATTACTTCTGGATTTTGACCTATATATTTCTCAGGGGTGGGGGTGGTAGATTTGCCTGGATGAAGGAGGTTATTAAATCCAGACCAAAATTTCTTAGGGTTATGCTGATGTTTATCCTGGAGGTGACAGAAATATTGTTTTTTGTCTGTAGTAATGGCTGCTTTTGTTGAGTTTCTAAGCTGTTGATACTTGGTACGGTCTAAGGGGGTTTTGGAAGCTCTCCATTTGTTCCAGGCCTGGTCTTGGAGTTTAATTTTAGTTTTGGTATCGCTTGTTAGCCAAGGTGCGTCGTTCCTTGGTCCTGATTAGTCGCTTTGGAGCATGGGAGTCAAGTATCTTGAGGAATGTATCATTAAAGTATGACACACTCTCATCAAGGGGCAAAGTTTTTAGGACCGACCAGTTACAAGATTTGAGTTCAGCAAGAAATTAGTCTGGAACAAAATTCTTCTTATTCCTGACTAGTCTATTTGGGGTGGGGTTAGTAGGTGGACATTTATTTTTACTGATAAAAGTAATGAGGTGGTCACTAAGGTCATTGGGGAGGGTCCCTGAGGTATAGCTGTTTGTGCTCTTATTAGTCAGAATCCAGTCAATGATACTATCTTTTTGCTGAGCACTTCCAATTCTAGTAGGAGATAGAATATTTTGGGAGAAACCATGTAGGTTGATAGGATGTGGATTTGTCTGCTCAGAGCAGAGGAACCAGTCAATATTGACGTCTCCTAGTATGATGGTTTCTTCTGGATAGTTGTTGGCAAACCAGCTGAGAGTTAGCTCGAGGTTTTCTAAGTTCTTGCCTGGAGGTATATAAATTACGACAAGATTGATACTTTTTTGTTTGTTTAGGAACAGTTTTAGGGCAATCAATTCTAAGTTAGAGAGTTTAGGAGGTTGGAGTGGGTTCCTTATGATGTTCAGTGAGTTCTTAAACATGATAGCTATACCCCCGCCCTTTCTAGTTGTCTGATCAGCCCTAAAAATATTATATCCGGGTGGGATAATTTCTTCATCCTTAGTGCTCGGTTTAAGGCATGTTTCCGATAGGCACAGGATGTCAGGGGAATGGGTAGCTAGTAGAGCGTGTAGGTTATGCACCTTATTATTGATGCTTCTAAGATTAAGGTGGAACACAAGGAGGGAGCTAGTAGGGTTTCTGGCAGATATCAAGGAGCTGGAGCTTGGGACAGTGTTAGGACCTGCGTTGGGGTGGATATCGCCATCTTTTATAATACATTTTTTCAGATGCTCTAGTAGTTTTTGGAGCTTAACTAGTAATTTAAGATGGGCTTTAGTTGTGGTTGCTTTGGGGTGGCAGAGAATAAGATGTATTATCTTGGAGCCTGTGTTATTGTTAGAATGGGGAGAGGGAGAGATGGGATTGGAGGGATGGTTTGAGTGCAGGGAGGTGTAACTCCCGGGGAGGTGAACTCCTGAGAGGGCTTGAGTTTCATATCTGGTTAGTAGATATGGAGTGAGAAGGAGAATTACTATGATGGGGATAATAGAGAAAGAGTTTTTATCCATGGTATAGTGAGAGGCTAATGTGTGTGAAGCTTAGGAGAATGTCCTAGAATAGAATGGATGGGCAGGATTAGAGAGGGGGAGGAGATAGAGAGAGGTAGATGGGGGGAGGACTAGGAGAGTAACCTTAGAATATAAGAAGTCAGAAAAGAGGGAGGGATATAGAAAGTCAGGAAAGTGGGAGGGAGAAGTGTCCAAGCCTTGGAGAATGTACTAGAATAGAATGGATGGGCAGGGTTAGAGAGGGGGAGGAGATAGAGAGAGGTAGATGGGGGGAGGACTAGGAGAGTAACCTTAGAATGTAGAAAGTCAGAAAGTGGGAGGGATATAGAAAGTCAAAAAAGTGGGAGGGAGAAGTGTCCAAGTGAGGAAGAGTTGAGATTGGTGGGTGACAAGTGGGATTGACTAGGGGACTAGATAAATGTAGAGGTAGTGGGGGCGGGTGGGGCGCGGAGCGAGCCCGAGCGAAGCGAGGGCGAAGCGGAGCAGGGATTACACCACAGGAGTATCCCTGGGTCTTAGAGGTAATTGGTTATAGGTTTAACAGACAATTTTAGGAGTGAATGCTTACTGTTTTACTGGACATAAATCTTGGTAAAACAGAGTTTAAGCCTAATTTCTGGAGAGGGTACAGTCTGTTTCCTGCCAATGGAGCGCTTCAAGATTGCACAGTTAAGCTAGGAACTAGGATTTACCCTAAATTACTTTGGGTGTTACAGTTCTAATTCCAAGTTGTAGTTGCACGCTGGTCTGTGCATTCGCACATGGAGGGGGTTCTTCAGTTCGGCGGTGGTAGCCTGGGTGCCACGTGGTGAGCAGTTGGCTTGGGGGCTATCTGAGATAGGATAGTGAGAGAGACAGTAGTTTAATATCTTGTAAATGGGGTTATGTAGCTAGTGAGATTCAGACATTGTGAATTCTTTGAGGCATAATCAGAAGTAATCAGTGTTGCTATAAACATTAGCAAAGCACCTCTTTCAATAGGAAACAGCACAATAAACTTTAAATGCACTCCAGAATAACCTTATTTAAGTTGGACTAACCAAATTATAACTAGATGGTTCAATGAGAGACTAAGCAGTAGCTCCTATAAGTAAGCAGTGGTAACAGTAGCAGTAGTTTTAAAACTGTTCTTGGTTTACACATTAGAACAAAGTAAATGAGCAGTAGCTGAGATGGTGAATAACTAATGCATTATCATGTTATGTTATACAGGCTATGCTACTTGTTAATATCACTTTGACTGAGTAAGAAAGCTAGCAACAACGCCCCCGCCAACAATACAGTTAGGTTCTACAGCGTAATTATCGAGTGGACAATTACGCTAAACAAGCTCTAGATAACTAGCTGAACAAAAACAGAATGAGCTTTTAGCTCTGCATTAGTAACAGTTAGTTTGAAATTAAAACGACGCCAACAATGCCGACATTACATTCGGCCCAACAGCATGTCCTGGAAGTTTGAGCAGCAGTCACGCTATGCAGAACACTAGATACCTTACAGAAGATAACAGATTTACAGTGTTTTCTTTTAAAGTAGATCAGTACATACCAACTGAAAAGAAGATGCAGCCGGGCAGGATGGGCAGGACTGTACCTGTACTTTCCGGACTCCAGGGGAATAAAGTAAAAATGGCGAAATCTTCTAGGGTTTAATATAACTTTTTTGACGTCAGAGATTACACCACAGGAGTATCCCTGGGTCTTAGAGGTAATTGGTTATAGGTTTAACAGACAATTTTAGGAGTGAATGCTTACTGTTTTACTGGACATAAATCTTGGTAAAACAGAGTTTAAGCCTAATTTCTGGAGAAGGTACAGTCTGTTTCCTGCCAACGGAGCGCTTCAAGATTGCACAGTTAAGCTAGGAACTAGGATTTACCCTAAATTACTTTGGGTGTTACAGTTCTAATTCCAAGTTGTAGTTGCGCTGGTCTGTGCATTCGCACATGGAGGGGTTCTTCAGTTCGGGCGGTGGTAGCCTGGGTGCCAATGCTTGGTGAGCAGTTGGCTTGGGGGCTATCTGAGATAGGATAGTGAGAGAGACAGTAGTTTAATATCTTGTAAATGGGGTTATGTAGCTAGTGAGATTCAGACATTGTGAATTCTTTGAGGCATAATCAGAAGTAATCAGCATTGTTATAAACATTAGCAAAGCACCTCTTTCAATAGGAAACAGCACAATAAACTTTAAATGCACTCCAGAATAACCTTATTTAAGTTGTACTAACCAAATTATAACTAGATGGTTCAATGAGAGACTAAGCAGTAGCTCCTATGAGTAAGCAGTGGTAACAGTAGCAGTAGTTTTAAAACTGTTCTTGGTTTACACATTAGAACAAAGTAAATGAGCAGTAGCTGAGATGGTGAATAACTAATGCATTGTCATGTTATGTTATACAGGCTATGCTACTTGTTAATATCACTTTGACTGAGTAAGAAAGCTAGCAACAACGCCCCCGCCAACAATACAGTTAGGTTCTACAGCGTAATTATCGAGTGGACAATTACACTAAACAAGCTCTAGATAACTAGCTGAACAAAAACAGAATGAGCTTTTAGCTCTGCATTAGTAACAGTTAGTTTGAAATTAAAACGACGCCAACAACGCCGACATTACATTCGGCCCAACAGCATGTCCTGGAAGTTTGAGCAGCAGTCACGCTATGCAGAACACTAGATACCTTACAGAAGATAACAGATTTACAGTGTTTTCTTTTAAAGTAGATCAGTACATACCAACTGAAAAGAAGATGCAGCCGGGCAGGAAGGGCAGGACTGTACCTGTACTTTCCGGACTCCAGGGGAATAAAGTAAAAATGGCGAAATCTTCTAGGGTTTAATATAACTTTTTTGACGTCAGAAATTACACCACAGGAGTATCCCTGGGTCTTAGAGGTAATTGGTTATAGGTTTAACAGACAATTTTAGGAGTGAATGCTTACTGTTTTACTGGACATAAATCTTGGTAAAACAGAGTTTAAGCCTAATTTCTGGAGAAGGTAAAGTCTGTTTCCTGCCAACGGAGCGCTTCAAGATTGCACAGTTAAGCTGGAACTAGGATTTACCCTAAATTACTTTGGGTGTTACAGTTCTAATTCCAAGTTGTAGTTGCACGCTGGTCTGTGCATTCGCACATGGAGGGGGTTCTTCAGTTCGGCGGTGGTAGCCTGGGTGCCACGCGGTGAGCAGTTGGCTTGGGGGCTATCTTAAATTACTTTGGGTGTTACAGTTCTAATTCCAAGTTGTAGTTGCACGCTGGTCTGTGCATTCGCACATGGAAGGGGTTCTTCAGTTCGGCGGTGGTAGCCTGGGTGCCACGCGGTGAGCAGTTGGCTTGGGGGCTATCAACTGAAAAGAAGATGCAGCTGGGCAGGAAGGGCAGGACTGTACCTGTACTTTCCGGACTGCAGGGGAATAAAGTAAAAAAAACGGGAATGCCTGCTCATTAGGTGGATGCTCTTCCCCCTACACTATTGCTGTGCTGCTTTGTTTGCATATATCTTCCATGTTATCCTCTTCAGCCTTTTAAGCTGGGCATATCCCCACCAACAGTCCCCCATGTGTACAACAGCAACAGTACATATAAATAAAATGAAGAAACCCTTTTATTTTTTTTTTTTAAATCCAATAATAGCTAACAGTAGGTGCACAGGTGTGCCCATCGCTTACCTACGGTTAAAACAGCTTAAAAGGCTGAAGAGGATAACATGGAAGATATATGCAAACAAAGCAGCACAGCAATAGTGTAGGGGGAAGAGCATCCACCTAATGAGCAGGCATTCCCGGTTCAAATCTCACTGCAGCGCAGTCTATTTTACATGGCAAAGCACATTATAACCATTGTTTTTGTTGCAAAACCCACTAAATAACACATATTTATGAACTAGAGTACTGCTGGAAATGCACATGTGTAGTATCAGTGTCATAATGAATAAGGCACTAGTAAGCAGGTCTAAGTGCAACTAAGCAGTAGTAAGCATATGTAAGCACTAGTAAGTGTGTTTATGTGCGTTTGCATGGGGGTAAGCACTGCCTACACAGATTAAGCAATGTGGAAGCTAACTGAGTATAAGAAACTGTAACCAGAAGGCAGCAGTTCTTACTTCTGCACAAACACGCACACACCTGCTTACAACTGCTGTAAAGTGGCTTAACCACTCAGTATTCAACGGCCTGTGTTCTGCCCAACAACAAAATAAACAGCCTCTACAAGACTCAAACCCAGGATCATGCACACCATGATTTACCATTAAGCCATGCCAGATATACATGCATCTGATGTTGTCAGTAACATAACATCCAGCCCAGTTATGCAACAGTACAGAGACTGTATACCAACATCTAGATGTAAGTGTGTGTGTAATTATATTCATATAGGTTCATAGGTTGGTACTAGGCTATCGGCCCTAGGGCCTATACAAGCCTCGCCATAACAATTCCCTGGCTATTTCTTCCCACACTATTTACTTCCCTGGACCCCTGTCTAGCAGGGTGACTGACGTGATTCCCGGGGTGAATTTCCTTTCTCCCATCCAATCATCAAGGTTCCTTTTGAAGAGGGCCAAAGAGTTGCTCTGCTTGACATGTATGGGCAGTCTATTCCAGAGTCTGGGGAGTCTCTGGGTCAGGAACCTATTCCTCCAGCATGTTTTGTTTATTGTGATGACAAGATTTAGATCCCTGGAGTGTGTGGCTCTGAGGGATTGGGATTTCTTTAAATGTAGCATGTCCAACAGCTCTGGGTTTGACATGGCCTTGTATGTTAAGCAGAGATCGCCTCGGAGTAGACGATATGCGACAGAGTATAGCTGGAGTTTTTTAAGGTGGTCAACATAGGGCATCTGCTTTAGGCCTGTGATTTTTTTAGTGAGGTATTTCTGTGGCCTTTCCAGTTGTTGCAGATTTCTTGAGAGGTACATACCAAATGAGGCATTGTATTCTATAATGGTTCTAATGAGGGATGAGTACAGTGGGACAATTACCTCCTTTTTTTCTGGATGTAAAGCCCTTAATGATGAGGTGTGCCACGTAGAAGGATTTCCTGACTGTTGTGTCAATGTGGTTATTGAAGGTGAGACCACTGTCCACAATCACACTTTCGGTGTTTAGCGCACTGCCACCTATGTGGTAATTCACGGGTACATGTTTTTTTCACAAAGGGGATAATTATACATTTTTTGGCATTCAGCTTCAGCCCATGGCTCTAGCAGCAAGCATCTGTTTCTGTAAGGCCCTTTTGTAGAGTGTCCACATCATTTGGGGATTCAATAATGGCTCCCAGTTTGCAGTCATCTGCGAACTATGTTAGCCACACACGCACACACACACATTACATATATATATATATATATATATATATATATATATATATATATATATATATATATATATATATATATATACATATATATATATATATATATATATATATATACACACACACACACACACACACATATATATATACATATATATATATATATATATATATATATATATATATATATATATACACACACACACACACACACACACACACACACACACACACACACACACACACACACACATACATATATCTATACAGATACTACATATCTATATATGTAGATATATATATATATATATATATATATATATATATATATATTTATATAAATATTCAGAAATATATACATATATATAAATATATATGAACATATATACATGCAAATGCCGACATCTACACATATATATGTCAACACCTATATGTCCACATATGCGCAGCAAGTTACTTATATGTACGCAGATATATATCCCTGTAGGTATATACCGACATAGTTATAAATATGTAAGCAAATATATATACCTATATAGGTATATATGGCCATACATCTGTAGATAACAATGGTAGATTAACAGAAACATATGTGTCCACATGCACCGTTAATGGGGTTGAGAGACTCCAAACAATATACGTCCTGTATGAATTGCCATACACCCCACAGCCAAACATGTCCACCCTGCAATACATTACCAAGTTTAATTTAATTTAATTGTGTTTCTTTTATGATTTATTTCTTCTATATTTCATTCCCCTCTCCCCCACCCACTAGGCGGGCCGACCTGTACAGGCCCATCCAACCCATCCCCTCCTCGACCCATACATTCATTACCCACAGTCCCCCCTCCCCTGCTGCACACACACAGCCACCATCCCTTCCCTGGTTACTGGCCCGTAACTACCACACAACACACTTTGCCCACCCTCCACTCCTCCTTCCCTCAGGACTCATCTTGTACATTGTCCCGACCCAAGTATCAAAGGCCTTCCACACGCTGTAGTCCATGCACATATGAACATAGCCATGCTTACCTTCGTAGACATGGTGTTACCACAAAGAATGTAGCCCAATTTTTGGGTCGTCCCACATGGGACGAATTAGTCCCTGGTAATAACAATAGACTTCACGTGTGACTTTGTTTACAGCAATGGTTTTAGATACATAACATAAATATGTGAACTGGAGTACTGCAGTAATGCCAGATGTGAGGCGTTAGTGTCATAAAGTGTTGAAGTCCCCAGGACCCCATACAGTGTACATACACATGAATCACAGATACCAGACACAGATATAACATGTAACAAATAATAAATCAATGGCAAAAGGAAAATATAATGCTAATTAGATATTAAGTAACGCTAAGCATTGCACAGGTCAGCTTACGTTGTGTAAGCAATGTGTAAGCTGGCTACCTCAATCGGGCGTATTTAAACCCCACAGGCACCAATAATTCCCATAACTGGTTGCAGCTCCCTACTGCCGGCAGAATGGCTGGAGTTGGGGATGGCACTTGATTTAGAGCACAGCGCTGGGGATACAGGAGTCCAGATTCATGGTATGGCTCCTGGTAAAACACCATGAGGAGAGACTACTGCAGGGTCAGTACCAGGGCTCTCAGTATAAAGTGGAGGCCTGGGACAGTCTCACTCATGTCCTCACCAGTGCACTGGTATCCCCCAGACTGGTGAGCAGCTCATGCATCACCATGCTGACCTGAAGAGGCGGAGGGGTGATCTCTTGGACCAGTGGATCCAAGAAGCAAGGCCGGTGGCCGATGCTCCAGCATTGAGTAAGTACCCATTCTATTACGTAGATAATGATTGCCTAGCTATTTTATACTATGGATAGGTAATGACTAAAT
>NC_056748.1:974291017-974293517 GCF_019279795.1 Protopterus annectens | reverse complement strand
TGGCCTACATCTCCTATGGGGGAAATGCACATGTACCTGCATATATAGCAGGCTGTACAGGCTTGTCACAGCACAGGGTAAGATACACCTGTGTGACAGTGCATAACCACAACCAGTGAGAACACAGCCACAGCCACATATGGCAAGCTAGCATAATATTACAGTATATGGACTATCTGTTCAACACCATCCTCATATGTGTCACTCACACACTAACCCTATATATACTGGGCCATTACACAGTTTGGTCCGATGGCTGACTGTGTTATGGGACATGTGTGTGTGTGTGTGTGTGTGTGTGTGTGTGTGTGTGTGTGTGTGTGTGTGTGTGTGTATGGCCCTACAAACATGTAAGCAAATACAGTAACCTGCAGTGGTACAGCATGTAACATCAGATAGTACGGGACCTTGGATGGTGACAACTACCACAGTCTGTACACAGGCCAAGGTACATATTAACAATACACACACTGCTGACATTCACCATAACTACACAGACCTCAGTACTGTACAAACAACTGCAGTATGTCCAGGTTATGTCATCAAATATAACCGCTACTGTACATAACATGTGTAGCACTCTGATATCTCACTGGCTTGTTATCAGATATGATGACACTAATTATGGTGTACAGCACATATGCACCTCTTAATGCATGACATATGTACAAAGGTTGAATGAGTTGTGGCTGGAAGTAGATACACAGGGCCGATACTGACACATTACTATGATAACACCATACACTTACTGTTGTAACAGGGTTTGTTGCAACATAGTAATCTAATAAATCTCCATGGCTACCAGCAGCTAGTCCAAATTCCAACTAGGTGTGATAAAAAATCTAAAAGGGAATCCATACTTGACTGGGTCCTAACTAGCAACCCCACATTGTACCCTCACACAGGCAGTCTCCAAGACACCTTAAGTGACCACAACATAATATACTTTATACGTAGTAGAACAAGCATATGCAAAACCACTAACTATATATCCACTAGAAACACAAAAAAATTCTCTCCTGAGGTCCTCAACACTTTACTGTGTAACTGTGACTGGACCCCCCTAAAAACCCTCCCACTTGACCAGGCTGTAGCATATTTCAACAAAACATTTCTGCAACACCTAGACACTGTCGCTCCATTGCACAAAATCAAGGTTAGAACCGCTACAAACCCCTGGCTCAGTAAAGAAACCAAACAAATCCTCAAGTCCAGAGACACTGCCTGGCGTTACTATCAAAAAAACAAAGAAACACAAAGCCTAACTAAGTACCAAGAACTGCGCAACCATGCAAAAAATGCATTAGGCTGGACAAAAAATCCTACTACACAACATTACAAACTAAATACCAACACAATCCGCAAAAATTTTGGCAAAATGTAAAACAGCTACTAAAATCCACCCAAAAGGCTACCCCCAAACCAACCACCCCTGACACTAAAGTTCCCATCGAAACACAATTCAACTTCGGGAACACCACAAATCCATAAAATCCAAGGTTTAATATTGCTAAAAAAACAAACAAAAGTGTAAAAACTGCAGTAAGGTAAGCGCTTTCACGTTTAAAACAACGCTTCTTCAGACATCAAATGCAGTCAACAACCACTGTGTTTAAATATAGGAAATGACATCATCGCCTATTCAGGTGTAATGAATCAAAACATTAAATGCATTCAACACATTTAAAAAGCATTTAAAAAAACATATACATATAAAGAACAATGAAACAAGCGAGATAAAGTGAAACAATCACTTAAATATCTATAATGAGTGGGAGTAGATAGGAATATATAATATTGTTATTAATGCTTTAATGGTCTATTGGCCAAAAACGGCTTGAGGGTAACTCTGTCATTAAGCCCATATCTATGGGCTTGAAGTTTCAAAATCCATTTTCCCTCTTTTTCTTCTGTAAGGTTCTTAATGTTACCTAACCTCCCATTTCTCAAAACCAATTCCAAAACCTTAAATTTAAAAGTATGTGATGGTCCATTGACAATAACATGTTGCGCCAAGGCATTAGTTGTGTTACTCCTATTTATGGCATAGACGTGCTCTCTAATACGCTCTCTTAAGCACCTATTTGTCTTACCAACATAGAACTGTTTACATTGTTGGCATTCTGCTACATAAACAGCATTAGTGGATTTACAATCAGCATAATGTTTAAACGCATGGACGCGCCCTGTTGCTGGATGTATGAAGCTACTGGAGTTAGCTATATATTGGCACTGATTACAAGAGCGACAAGGAAAAGTGCCACATCTATCAGAATATATGGAGTCTACAGTATTGCTGTCATAACACAGTAACCTGTTGAGAGACAGCATGTTCTTATAAGCAATTCGTGGTCTGTCTTCAATGAGATTCTTGATGCTACCATCCATTAACAAAAATTTCCAATTGTTGTTTATTATCCTAGTGATATCTGTGTTCCTATTAGTATAAGGTATTGTGAGCCTATTGACATGACAATTGTCATGTTTCTTAAATAAAAAG
>NC_056748.1:974251525-974290517 GCF_019279795.1 Protopterus annectens | reverse complement strand
AATACTGATTTTAGTTAGAATGCTTATTTTAGGTTTATTTTATTATTTTCCCCCGATCCCATTTGCATGCCGCGGCCCTACACTTAAACAGCCGAGATCAGCTAAAAAAAATAAAAGTTGATTTTATTTTTATTTTTTAAACTGTTTGCAATGCCAATGGCCTTATACTTGGCCATTGGCATGCTTACTACATGATATGCAGCCTTTATTTGGAGCTCTTATAGCTCCGTTTTGGATTTTGCAGAAATGTACATTTCTGCAGATTGCACTAGTCTTGCATGGACTGTTGCAAGCTTCCTAGATTGCAAAATCACCTCATTTGCATGGATTTCACCTGCAAATGGGGTGATTTGTATACCAGTGCTTAGTCCGTGCAAGATTAGTGCAGGAGGGCTCATGCACGCCCCTGCAGGCTGTTCCTGGATCACACGGCAGACATATTGCCTGCTTGAGCTCCTGCACAAATCTTGCATGCCGTGCAAGCTTTTGAGAATCTGGGGGAATGTGTTTACTGTGACTTATAACATTCAGTTTAAGACATAGAACCTAAAGAATACTTCCACTATAAAAATAGTTTGTGCTGAAGGGTTTGCCATTTATACTTCTTGCATAACACCTATGGTTCCAGAGATATGAACATTTGTTTGAAATGTATGGACATAATTTGATTCTGTCAAAAGGCTTAGGGTCCACCCATTGGAAGTTGCAATGCAAACTTCCTGAGCTCCATTGGAGTGAATGAGTTACAGTGATTGTTAAGCAGTGCATTTAAATTCAATAGGAAAGACTGAAACAAGGACATACTAGTTAGACTCACAGATGTAAAAGGATAATATTAGCTTTCATTTAGGATTCAAACTTAAGACTTGAGGTAAACCATGTGGGTGTCACTGCTTCTGTACCAACAAGAGCCTCTGGACAGACAGGTGTTAAATTTTAAAAAACTCCACCCTCTCATACAGTTTAACTCAGTCGTTAGGTTTCTTTTCTCCCTACAATATGGTTGCAGCATTGTATATGTATCAGAAACCTGCTTGTAGTTTTTTATTTCCTTGCATTGGAGTCAAAGGAATGGAAATCCCACCTATTTTTTTTAAACTCAACTTCTCACATACTTTGCAGAGAAATTCATCTCCACCTGCATGACATATCATAGACACAGTTAAATCTGTAGCTTACCCTGTCAGGTACTGCTGTCAATCTTAGATGGGTAATTAATCCTGCTAATGTCAGGAACACAGCAGCTGATATAAAAAAAAAGACAGAAAGCTGTGGAATTGTTTCCACTGTTTTTATTGCAGGGGGAGGAGAACTTAACACTCTCCTTTCATAGAAAAACAAATCAATTAGATCAGTCAAGGGTTTAAAGGCAATTGTCAGCTCTTGTGATAAATTTACATAAGCAGCAACCCAAATGTACAATATACCTGTGTGTTCAGGGTCTACCAAGAATGTAGGTAGGCATACTCAGTATTGAAATGTGTCCAGTTTTCTTGAGCAGCCTGCACTAATGTCAACAGTAAAAAAGCACAAACTGTTCAGAAGTGAGTAAATTAATATCCACAGTATAGCAGTTCACAAACAGTTCACGTGCCAAAAGAATACATCTCAATAACTACTTTTGTATGGCAGTTAATTGTATAATTAGAAAAGAAAGTACATACTCCCATGTATCTTGTGTTAGCATTTGGAGTGGTGAGTACAATTCTACACTGATAAGTGTGTCCTGGAAGTAGCAACATTCAGGTCTGAGTACAACATTCAAATCACTGGCTACACCCCTGGCTTCAGATATAAGAACTATACCAACCTTCTGACTTGAACAACGATGTCCATAGCAAACAAGCATGATCCCCATTTTGGAAAGCTGAAAGGGCTATGCCTACCTGAGTTAGCAATTTATAGCATTGGGTTGCTATGACAGTGATTACTGCAATTACCACACAGCAGGCTGCATGCAATTAGTAAATGGTGGCCACCAATTGGTGCAGAGGCCATCACATGCACATGTGCAAATACCTATAAAAGCAGGCTGTAATTGCTGCCCACAAACTCAATCACTCTATTGCAGAGACAGAGAGAGAGAGTGATACAGTGACAGTGACAGTGAAAAGCAAAAGGAAAACGGAAAATAAATAATACCAACTAATACAAAAGAAAGGTATGTAACAGATATGTATTTACTGACATGTAGTGGATGTTTTTGAAGAGTACTCTACATAATGTGAACCATTCATATGTAGCAGTAGTACGTATCTATGCACAGGTGTCCTGCTTAACTACTGCCATGGACAATTCAGTGTGTAGCTGTGTGCAGTGGGACATAACTGTGAAATATGTAGCTCAGCATTAAATGTCAAACATCTGATCCAAGTTATCTGTGTTCTGTCTAGTAGTGTGGACAATGGCTGTTTGGGGGATTAGCACAAACATTTATATAAACATGGTTGTGACAGAGTAACACATGCATGATAGTCATATTAAAGTTTAGCTTAGCATTGGAAACTGCTGTACCAGGCTAGTATGCTAATCTAGCATTTGTAGCTTTATATATGCCCCCTCTAATGTTACTGTGTGTTCACATGTGACACCTGTTCATGTTGCAGCAAGGCCCAATAGTTCAGCTGTGAGGTCCAGGGACTTACAGCAATGTGGACCTTGTGTGTGTATGGCACACACATACGGAGAGATATATATGTGTCATATATATTAACATCTGTATATGTGCAGAGAGCAAGGGACATATTGCAACTGTTTGTGAAGGGTGGACATATATATGTTGGTGAATGTTATGGGCATATTGGTATGTAGGTTTTAGTGTGTGACAAATAAGACAGCATACAGTGCTGGTATATGACATGCGGTGGTTAAACACTGTGTGTGTTTTGTTCAGTTTGCAATGTTGCAGCCAGTGAGGCCTGCTAAAGCTACCTGGTCTGAGAACAATTTCAATGTATTTTTCACAAGACTGTGAGATATTATTACATTACTGTATACCTCACATCCTTTGTATAACTGATATTCCCACCATGAAAGGTGGACTGTATATGTGCCTATATGTATATGCATATGTACACCAATGGATGTGTATATGTATGTATGTATATATATATTTATATATATATATATATATATATAGAGAGAGAGAGAGAGAGTATATAGTCATACACACCCACATCTACTTTTTGCAATAGATTCTATGTAAAGTTGACTGAGTGTGATGGTCAATGTGTTGGTGAATGTGTCAAAGATGAGTATTTGTGGGATAGCTTAGTAGGAAACTGTTTCTGTCATGGTATTATGTGTCCTTGCTTTGATCCCAGCAAAAGCTGTGTATGCTGTTGCTAGGCAGATAAAGTACTATGGCATACAGTCTGATGTAGTCCCTTGGTGCTAACTGGGATGTGTCATTGGAGGATAAAGCACTACATGTATGCTTATTGATTGGTACTGATGTTGAATCCAAATCCTGTATGAACTGTAGTACTACTTGAAGCTGTAGGCCTAAACAGCAAAGTATAGTGTATGTCCACATTGCTTGAAACCACTGTTTTGTGTGGTCCCTGTAGTCCTCACAGATTACATTCCTCAGGCTTAAGGTTTTGTAAGTACTGACATACAGTACTGTATGGTACACATGTAAAGCTTATCTGGGTTGCCATACCTTTGCGTCTTGTATTTATGTCTGATGTGTGTGTGGGTATGCCTGTAACATGTCCTCTGTCATATGTGTGTTACAAGATATAACTGCGTATCTAGCAACATTTATAGTTTACTACAGCAGTATGCCACCTATATCCACAATTGTGCACATATTTTGGCCACGGGTTTGCCATCAACAAGTTGTGTGGTATAACAGTAATATTGTAACTGGACTTTACAAACATTGCGATGGATGACATATTTCTTTATGCATTCACTTGATCTATACCTTCTGTGACTAGGTGGTGCATTGTGTTGCATACAGTTTGCCATGTACTGTTGTATAGTCTTATATAGTGATTTTATGTTGTTGTGCAGAACATGGTTTATTATATAGAGCGTGCCAGGCACTTTCAAGCAGTTGTGGGGTGAGCACTGATAAGTGGTATTGAAAGTGTTTAATCTCAGTAAGCTAATAGGTTGCTATATATGGCAGTTCAGTGATATCTGTACTGTATAATGTTAAGTGTGCCATATGACTTGCTCAGACATATTTTTTCTTTGTCTTCCAGGGATCATGGCTCACCATCGTAATCTCAGCTACAGTACTGCTGAGGATGACGTTATTACCAGCAGTCTGATTCAGCACTACAGCCTTCTATTCTTGAGAACCAGCCACGACCAGCATGAGCGTACTGCACTGTGGCAAGATGTTGTCCAGAGGGTAAATGACATAGGCATGCATAACCGGACATATGAGCAGGTACGACATCACTGCAGTGATTTACTTAGACATGTCTGTCAGTGTGCTTCTGATGTCCGTAGACAACAGCTTGCAAAGGTGGTGGGGTTAACATCCACCCCCCCCTCACCAGAGTGGAGGAGCTGCTCCTTAGCTTAGCTTGGTTCCACCTGCCCAACAACAACAGCAGACATTCACCTTGATGGAGGTTGGGGCCACCCAGCAAGAACACATGGAGCATGCAGGTAACATGGAATATCTGTAGACTACTGTTACCTCTATTGGTAGATCATGCATATGTGAGATGTGTACTGTGTAGTTAGAATATGTGGAGCCTGTTGTTGTGCAATACTGATCATTTGGAACATAATCTGTAGGCCTATGAAGGTAAACTGTTGTACTACTGTAAGATTGCAAACCCACAGTAGCAATGCCACAGTTGTCGACACTGACAAACTGTCTCATATCCATGTAGGTCCCTCTGGTGTGACAGCAAGGCAGCGGACACATGCTGGTGAGTGTGTTCTACATTTATTATTGCAAATAAAAAGTGCATGTCATAGTTAAGGTGTAGGCCATGTACACATGTAACACACCTATGCATAATGCATGCTGTGCGTGTTTGCTCTGAGACTACGCACATCTCAGTAATGTGATTAGCTGCTTCAAACACATGCAATACACAGACCATCTCAAACAAATGTGGCTACACTGTAGTGACCATTGGATAGGCGGAGTCAATACGCATGCACACAACATACACAACTATGTCATAAACAGAACATGTTAACATGCTACACATGAAGTATTTACAAACCCACTGTAAAGTCACACTCCAGTATTCCAAATGTCATCCACACAGCACACATCATATACCTGAGGGGTAGAGGCCTATCATGGGGCAGTGAAACACATTGCAACACACAACACATTAATGTTAGGCAATGCTCCTTATTGGCCTCCTTACAAACCCATGTAACAACTGGCTATGAAATGGTGAATGTAGCCATGGTAGTGCAGTTCTGGTACAGCATGATAGGTGCTGGTTTGGGACACATTTGTAGCCTTGAGTGACCACATGATGCTTCATGATGATGGCTTATGGTACTACACCCCCATCCAGTTATTGTAACCACAGTACTACATATAGCTTTCATTGCTATACACCTCAATGCTGTGTGTGTGCAAATATATGCACCTGTAAACAATATGCATACCAATCACCATTTGCACAACAGACACATATATGTCTTGTAATGCTATTGTGTGGCTAGGTCATATGACACACATTGGGTGTGTGTGATGTTTACATATGCATTTGTGTTTTAGCATGCCATGTCATGGATGACACTGGCATGCCCACAATATGATCTAAACTCACCATAACTACTGTACATTGGCTATGTGGTCCAATGGTATTCCATCAGTTATACATGCACCATTGATCATGTGTGTATACACATCATGCATGAGCTAAAACTGTGTCCACAATTATTTGCTAAAGACACAGAGGCTCTAATCAGAATTGGATATCTATGTGACACACAGATACACATACAGCCATGGTATTTATACCTGTGAGTGATGGTTCACAGTACATTAAAGAGTTTTTAATACTTGCACAGCAATGTTGTGTCCATGTATACATTGCGTTCCAGGGGGAGGCCAATCACCGAACAACAAAACACATGCATCAAAGCCATGTATACTGTTAGTAACAAGGACTGTCTACACTCGCACTGCATGCTGTTGAGCAACACATGTCCTGCATGCTGACATGTGTGATATGACTGTTTGGCTTGTGATACTGTACCCCACTATCAACTGCTATTGAGTATGTTCTGGGATTGCTGGTGGTTTGTGTTTGTGTGTGTGTGTGTGTGTGTGTGTGTGTGTGTGTGTGTGTGTGTGTGTGTGTGTGTGTGTGTGTGTGTGTGTCTGCTTAAGTGAGGAGTGTATTTGCGTGCATGTGTGCATGTGTTCATGTGTGTGTGTGTGTGTGTGTGTGTGTGTGTGTGTGTGTGTGTTCTGACATCATGTACAGGTCTTAAAGTGTGTTTCCTGTTTTACTCTCACAGGTGCTGAGGTTGGGCTGGTTCAATGCAGCAGGGAACCTGATGCCACTGACACAAATAGTGATCATGAGGATAGGTGTGTTGAGGCACAGGCATGTTTGTCAGGGTCTGTTGTTGGGCCACCAATTGACAGTACACAAGTCTCCACCCCATCCATGCACACAGTTATACTGCCTGTACATCCATCATCACCAATGCCCTTAGCAGAGGGACAGTGTACAGTCGGCAATGGCCAGGACAGTGTGGTATCTATGGCACATGCATCAGGACACAGCAGCCATAACCAGATATCTGGAACAGTACCACATAGGCAGATGTCCAGGGGTTCTCGTCAGAGCACTGCTGGTCATCATGCCCCTTGCAGATGTGCCACAACTCTTACAACCACACGCATGTTCCAGGCATTCATGGAGGCACAGGCACGTATGGAGCGGTACAGCAGACAGGGACTAAGGGCACAGGGGGCTCATAACACCTCTTTAAATGACAATATCCATGACCTAGCAGGTGCCATCTGTAATTACACTGAGGTCATTGATAGACATTGGGGTGAGACATTAGATGTCCTCCACAATGTATGTCCATGTGCCAGGACAGTGCGGGACAGTTGAGACGTCAACGTAGATGCATGCCAGCAACATCATCAGCTGGCAGTCGCAGTGGACGTCCATCAAGTCATAGCCGTTCCCATAGTGCCAGTAACATCCCCAGCAATGTTGGAGGCGCTGTCCATAGACCGTCCTAGAAGACCACGTGCACGTGGCTCTAGCCAGTCCCAGCAGAGACCTGGATCCAGTGGACATATGTCAACCTCTAAGCATAGTACCCAGTCTGGATTAGTACCTGATACTGTCTGTAGCACCTCTGCCAGGCACAGGTTCCATATCCATGGCCAGAGATGGTGATCTGTAAAGCCTGCCAGGTACAGTCTGTAGCTGTCCCACAAATCCCCGTATATGGCAGCCACATGGTGGAACTGTGTGCATGCAGACACACACACATAAACCAGACACTTAGGGCAAACGCATACCCACACACATTACATCCACATTGGCCCATAATAGTACTCTTGGCCCTCACACACACACACTCACACACACATGTCGATTGTATGGCTCAATGTAGGTGTCTGGCAAACCAACAACACACCCTGTGCATATGATGAAACCTGTGCCACCTCCTGTCATCTGTAACATTGATGCAGGAACAGGCTAACATGGTGCTGATGCACAGGTTGACATTATAACAGAATAGCAATGTTAGCATGTTGTCAACAGTAAAGTGTAATGATATCCTTGAAGGTGTAGCTGAGCAGGCATGATGCATTAAAGCTATAATTATCAATGTAGTATTGTTTACACCAGTGTTTATTCCAATTGTGTATTGCCTGCCCATGTGCCACTTGGCTGATGCGTGTAGTTTTGTCAGCATGTGTTAGAGAGTAGACAGTAAGTGTGGGATGTGTGCAACACAGATTTGCAGGTGCACATTTGTGAACATAGTTGAGGTGCACTGTCATAGGTTCATAGGTTCATAGGTTGGTACCAGGCTATCAGCCCTAGGGCCTGTACAGGCCTAGCCATAACAATTCCATGGCTATTTTTTCCCACACTATTTACTTCCCTGGAACCCTGTCTAGCAGGGTGATTGACGTGATCCCTGGGGTGAATTTCCTTTCTCCCATCCAATCATCAAGGTTCCTTTTGAAGAGGACCAAAGAGGCACTCTGCTTGACATGTATGGGCAATCTATTCCAGAGTCTGGGGAGTCTCTGGGTCAGAAACCTATCCCTCCAGCATGTTTTGTTTATTGTGATGACAAGGTTTAGATCCATGGAGTGTGTGGCTCTGAGGGATTGGGATTTCTTTAAGTGCAGCATGTCCAACAGCTCTGGGTTTGACATGGCCTTGTATGTTAAGCAGAGATCGCCTCTGAGTAGACAATATGCAACATAGCTGGAGTTTGTTAAGGCGGTCAGTGTAGGGCATCTTCTTTAGGCCTGTGATTCTTTTAGTGAGGTATTTCTGCGGCCTTTCCAGTTGTTGCAGATGTCTTGAGAGGTACATACCAAACGGGGTGTTGTATTCTATAATGGGTCTAATGAGGGATGAGAATGGGTCTAATGAGGGATGTCTGCATGTACGTGCATATTGGACACATGGGCAGGGTGACATGCCCTGTATTAGACAGTGTTAACACTCCATAGTTTCTATTGGTGGCCAGTATGCATTGTACTATCCACATTTTGGAACTTGAGTATACATGTGTGTATGACACGGTTTGACACTGTGCTGTGGGTGATACTGTTGTTACTATTTGTCATCGGTTTGCATTCTGGTAGTATACATAACCTCAGCAGCCTGACCATAAACAATTGTTAGATGATGTCTTGACAACTGACACACAGCTGTAGGACACACAGTAACATTTGCAGTCTTCAAGTACTATTCTATGCCAGTAACCAGTGGTATTCACCTGCACTCAGTCCTGGGACCACTCCTGTTTGTCATATAGGTTTCTTAGGTACAAGCAAACACAGCAGGGATATGTCTGGCCACATTTGGCAGTGCATACTGTGGGCTATAATGCATTCTCCAGATGACACACACATCCTCCAAAAGGGTATCATACAGACAGATACCTGGTGTCAAACCCATGCTGTAAAGCTATAAGCCAAATAAATCATAGTCATCCACTTTTACAAAACATAGTATCACCAGAGTACCACATAGGTAGTAGCCCCCAAAATGTTGAACAGGTACCGATGTATACATAGAGCCACATGTTACGTCATCTCTCCTTTGATAATCACATTTCCAAAGGGTTTTGGAAATCCCTCTGTGGATCACATAAGTAATAAGGGGTCTGCATGCATATCCACAAAGGTTGTTGCACACCTTTAATAACTAGCCATCTTTGACAGACTTTGCTGCTTTTGAACAGGTTTCAAATATACCTCAGGCATAAACCCTCACTCACACTATTCAATAGAAACCGTAATGAGTGTATGTGAAATGGATGACGTAGGCCAGGGATCACTATAGTGGCTAGGCTTGTCACAAGCATACAGATGTGACCTAAGGTCTGGAAAGCGGCAGTACACTCTGGCAAAGATAACAGATGTGTTCATGGAGAAAGCAGGGTTCCCACCTATGAAATAATTGAGGTTGCATGTATGTATATGTATTTGCCACACAGCTACCTGACATGTGTAATGCACATACTGTTGTCATTGTGATATGTCATAGAGTAGTAAAAGCAAAACTCACATCACATTGACCAACAGTGTCACACACGTGGAGCACATACACAGTCACTAAGTGCAGGACTCAAACCCCTACCTAACTACTTTATGATACCAGCACAGTACGCATTAACACAACACGCTATACACATGACTGGGCGCTTCCTTTTCCACAGGGATATTTGTAGGATGGTGACATCTTCAGACTTGACAAAGATGATTATACCACTTTTAAGGTGTTTCAATAGTCTTGAAAAAGGCTGCTCCTCTCCAAGGAGACACACACACTCTCATACAGTTAGCAAGTGCTGGATTCAAACACCTACCTAACTACTTTATGATACTAGAGCAGTACGCATTAACACGACGCACTATACACATTACCGGGAGCTCTTCTTTCTACAGGTATATTTGTAGGATGGTGACATCATCAGACTTGACAAAGATGAGTATACCACTTTTAAGGTGTTTCAGTAGTCTTCAAAAAGGCTGCTCTTCTCCAAGGAGATACACACTCTCATACAGTTGGCATGCACAGGATTCAAACCCCTACCTAACTCCTTTATGATACTAGAGCAATACGCATTAACATGACATGTATACACATTACTAGGAGTTCTCTTTTCCACAGGTATATTTGTAGGATGGTGACATCCTCAGACTTGACAAAGATGAGTATACCACTTTTAAGGTGTTTCAGTAGTCTTCAAAAAGGCTGCTCCTCTCCAAGGAGACACATACACACACTCTCATAATTTGACAAGTGCAGGATTTAAACCCCTACTTAATTACTTTATGATATTAGAGCAGTACACATTAATACAATGTGCTATACACATTACTGGGAGTTCTCCTTTCCACAGGTATATTTGTAGGATGGTGACATCATCAGACTTGACAAAGTGGGTTACATTAGGTGACATTAAGTGGGCTACATAGAAGGAATTTCTAAACACTTTGACAATGTGTTCATCAAAGGAGAGTTTACTATCTACCTGGGTCCCCAGGGCCATAATTACATTCTCTGTACATACTGGATTACCACCTATGTGGTAATTTGTGTGCACTTTGTTTTATCCAAAGGAGATGACTATGCATTTTTTGGCATTCTGCTTGAGAGCATTGTTCTGACACCAGGTATCTGTCTCTGTAAGACCCTTCTGGAGGATGTCTGTGTCAGCCGTAGAGTCGATTATGGGCCACAGTTAGCAGTCATCTGCAAACTTGTTCAGCCATACTCCTCCCATGCTTGCCTTACCTCTGAGCAGTATCTACTGAACAGGTGGGGTCCCAGGACCAAGACCTGTGGGATGCCATTTGTGACTGGTTTAGAGTCGGACATGGCACCCGCAACTCTGAACATATGTGTTTGATCTGTGAGCCATTTGGCCACCCATCCTGTGACATAGGTGTTAATGTTCAAGCTAGTAATCTTGTCCATGATGCCAGAGTGGGGAATGGTGTCAAAGGCCTGTAGTGAGGTCCAGGTGGGCTGTGTGGACTACTTTCACCTCCATCTGTGTCCTTGGTAACTGTTGAAAAAAGTCCAAGCAACACTGGCGACCACACTCTATTTAATAAATTTAAGCGCTTTTCATCTGCTACAAAGCAGACTTCATCAGAATACATTAAAAAGAACACCAGTTCAATTTAAATAGTACAAACAGCACAAAAAAGCGGGATGATTGACACATCAATTAAGTTGCCTTAACTGCTTAAAGCAAAACCATCCTAAACATAATAAAGATAAAAAATGAAGAACAAGTAATGTGTTTACATAAAACTATTAATCATGCTCACTTCTAAAATGAAACTAAACTAAATAATTTACATTAATAAAACACATATGCATTTAAATTGGACGAACTAGAATTGAAATGGCAAATTAGGTTAGATGCTTGTAATGTACCTGGTTTGAATGAGGCAATTTTTATTAGTAGTTTGTTAAAGCTTAAGAGCTTAGAAAGATAATTTAAATAGGAAAGTATTAGTAATGTGTCTGTACTATTTAAATGGAGCTGGTGTTCTTTTTAATGATTTCTGATGAAGTCTGCTTTGTAGCAGACGAAAAGTGCTTACATTTATTAAATAGAGTGTGGTCGCCAGTGTCGCTTGGACTTTTTTCTGTGTTTACTTAGTTTGTTGTTGTCAGTGCTTTAACTGTTTCAAAGAAGTCAACTTGGTTTAGGAGGCAGGATCTGCCTTTAACAAAGCCAAGTTGGGTAGAGTCCAGTGTCTGGAGGTTCCAAATGTCTCTGTTTATGGGTTCCATGATAATTTGCTTTGCAGACCAGGCTGAGTAGGCCTACAGGGCAATAGTTTCCAGGTTCTGTTGTGGCACCACTTTCGTGGAGCTGGATGACTGTTGCTGTATGCAAATGTTTGGGTACATAGCCTGTGGTAAGGTTGAGTCTGGACAGTGAATGTAGGTGAGGGTGTAGTTCCTTTTGGGGCTGGTGTAAGACGCAGCCTGGGACACCATCCAGTCCCATTGATGCTGTGTTCTTAGCTTTGGAGAGGGCAGTTTTTACCTGCATGTCCATGAAGTCTGGTGCTCTGCATTCTTCTGGGATGGACACAGGCCATTTTGCAGGTGATGGGGTGGAGGAGTTTGCACTGAACTTGTCCACCAGGATATGGGCAATGTCAGTTGGTTTAGTGTATCTTTTGTCATTTTGCAGTAGCTGACAGTATATTTGAGAGTTGCCACCTAAATGTTTGGTATAGCTAACGAAGGCTTTGTGGTTGTTATTCTTACATTCCTTGGCAATTTGTCTTTAGAAACTGGCCTTGGATTATTTTATGAGCGATCATTGTTTCTTTCTAATAATGATCAGTGGTGCCTTTCCTTTTGTGAAGTTTGCTCTATCATGTGTTCGTTTCCTCCTTCTGTTGTATAGCTTATTTATGAGCAACGACCACCAGATTGGTTTCTTATTTTTGGAGGAGTGCGTCTTGGTTTTATTTGAGATGTCTCGATCCATACATCCCTGTAGATGCTCATAG
Source organism: Protopterus annectens (assembly GCF_019279795.1). Taxonomy (NCBI): domain Eukaryota; kingdom Metazoa; phylum Chordata; order Ceratodontiformes; family Protopteridae; genus Protopterus; species Protopterus annectens. The sequence goes on along the minus strand of NC_056748.1, from coordinate 974,277,808 downwards.
AATGCACTTTTAAATGATTCTGCAGATTGTATAGCATTATCCTATAGCAAGGGGGCTTTGGAACTTTCCACTTTGGTCTTGAGAAGTGTGCAGTTTGCTTTTGAAAATTTCTTCACAGTGGTTTCCTTGACTGGGGGGGGGGTGTAGATGTCCAGTGTGATTGCTTTATGATCTGATATTACCAGCGAGGGGTTTATCTCTGTTGTGGAACACTGGTACCCCATGTTGGTGATGATCAGGTCCAGTATGTTGTCACCTCTAGTGGGCATGGTGACCAGCTGTTCCAGGGCATTTGAGTTTTTAAACTCTAGGAAGCACTGGGCAAAGGACGTTGTACACAAGTAATTCTCCCAGTCAATGTTTGGGTAGTTGTAATCTCCTCATATAATGGTGTTTGGTAGGATCTTTATATTTTCCACTGTTCTCAGGAATACTGAGTGAGGTTTCTGAGACAAGGTAGGTGATCTGTAGCAGGTTACAATCTGATTAGCAGCTTTGCCCAATGTTAGTCGCACTTGCATGGTCTCCAAGGTCTCATGCTGTGCCACTAACCTGAAGGTGTGGGTATCCAAAAGGTGACTGGATACACCCCTTCCTTTTGTATTTCACTCTGGGTTTTGGGGCCGAAGATCAGAGGGATTGTGAGTGCTTTACATGGAATATGTCCAACAGCTCTGTGTTTGACATAGCTTTGTATGTTAGGCAGAGATCACCTCTGAGTAGGCGACATATGAGAGAGTACAGCTGGAGCATTTTGAGATGGTCTGTGTATGGCATGTATTTCAGGCTGATAATGCTCTTTGTGCGGTATTTCTGCCCACTTTCCAGTTGTTGTAGATGTCTTGTGAGGTACATAGCAAAAGGGGAGTTGTACTCTACTATGGATCTAGTGAGTGATGAGTAGAGGGGAACAATGTCCTCTTCTATTCTGCATGAGACACCTTTTGTGATGAGGTGTGCCATGTAGAAGGATTTCCTGACTACTGTGGGGATGTGATTATCACAGTGTCCACTGTCCACCAGTGACCCAAGGTCTCTTATCACACTTTCAGTGTGAAGTATACTATCGCCTATGTTGTAGTTCATGGCTACAGGGTTTTTACCAAAGGGGATGACAATGCACTTTTTGGCATTGAGCTTGAGGCCATGGCTTTAACACCAGGCATCTGTCTCAGTGAGGCCCTTTTGTAGGATGTCCACATCTTTAGTAGTTTCAATTATGGCTCCTAGTTTCTAGTCATCTGGAAACTTCATTAGCCACAGACCTTCCATGTTAAAGTTTACTTCAGGGAAGTAGATACCAAACAGGACAGGACCCAGGACTGAACCCTGTGGTACTGCACTTGCCACTGGTCCAAAGTCATACTTGGAGTCTGCTACTTTCACAGTGTGTGTTCTGTCAGTGATCCAGTTGGCAACCCATCTTGTGACATAGCAATTTATACCTAGTTTAGTGGGTTTATCTATAATTCCACAGTGGAGGATGGTGTTGAAAGCCATGGCAAGATCTACATAGGCTGTGTGAACAACCTTACCCTTGTCTACGGTTCTGGTGACTGCTTCAATGATGTCTATAAGGTTTAGGAGACATGGTCTGCCTTTTACAAACCCAACATGGTTGTGGGTCCAGAGTTTGGAGATTACCAGTGTCTTATTTTATAAGTTATATGATGATACATTCCATGGCCTTGCAGAGCAGGCTAATCAGGCTAATGGGGCACTAGTTCCTGGGGTCCATGGTGGCTCCCCCCTTGTGTAGTGGGATAACCATCAGTGTGCGCCATTCAGCAGGCACAAAGCCTGAGGTGAGGCTATGACTGAATATGGTATGTAGGTGTGGTGCCTGTTCATTCTGTAGTTTGTATAGAACACAGTCTGTGATGTTATCTGGTCCCATGGATGCTGTGTTCCTGGCATTGGAGAGTGTTTTTTTTTACCTGTGCAGCCATGATGACAGCAACTTTGCAGTCTTCCATTATAGAGTTGTGCTCTTTCATGGGTGAGAGGGGGGTGAAGTTAGCACTGATCCTATCTGCCAGGATGTTGGCAATATCAGTTGGGTCTGTATATTTAGTGCCATTGTGCTGTAACTCAGAGCAGATCTGAGTGTTGCCATTGAGATTCTTGACATAGCTATGGAATGCTTTATGGTTGTCTTTAGAATCACTGTCAATTTTGTTTTCATAACTAGCTTTGGAGGATTTTATCAGGGATCACAGCTTTTTACTGATGTTGACCATGGAGCTCCTACCCTCATGGGATTTTACCCTCTTTTGCAACAGTTTCTTCCTTCTGTTGTGCAGTTTGTTTATGGCAGGGGAACACCAGATTGGCTTCCTTTTCTTGGAGGATAGCATTGTGGTTCTATTTGGGATAGCATGATGCATGCAGTCATGTAAGTGCTTTTAAAGTGCAATTGTGAAGGATGCAGTAGTCGTAACTGTATTGTCCATCTGCATGGGTGTCCTGCAGTTCAGCACTTCTGTCTTAAGAAGCATGAAGTTGGCTTTTGAGACATTTTTTAACATGGTTTCCTTAATGGGGGTGTGGGTCCAGAATGTGGATATGTAGGGTAATTAGCTTATGGTTAGATGGGACCAATGAGGCACTGACTTCAGGTGTAGAACACCGGTCATGCAGGACAAACTAAACTCCGTAACCAACACAAATAACCGCAAAGTGAGCTAAATGATACTCATTGCCAGAAGTCTCAGCCTCCAGATGCACACACTCAAGGCACTTCTCATTATGGAGAGTATTGATATCTGTGCAGTAACAGAAACTAGTTCAAGGCTCCAGACAGCACACCAGCACTACCAGGATACTACTCATTCCATACCTTCCAGCATCAGAACCTGAATCATAGCACATAGGGTGAGGATGTATCCATATTCATCAAAGATACCTACACCTCTCTCTACAGGATATGTACACATAGAATGTTGCACAGCAACATTCTTCACACTCCACAGGGGTGGGGCCACAAAAACCCCTTGGCATTCATGCTCTATGAGCCTGACAAGAGTGTTCTGCAAGGCAATGGAACCAGTCATAATGGAAGTCAACAATACAGAGATTGGGAACCTTCACACAGTTGAGCACACCCAGTTTTGCTTCATCAAATGCAGACCACACCTCCTGAACTGGGAGGATTTCTTTGACAGTTACCCAGGCTACAGATGATTGAAATGAGCTCAACACAGCCTACCTATACCTCGCTAAGGCCTTTGACACCATTCCCCAGTCAGGTATCATAGATGAACTCACCAACCTGGCCATGAATCCATACATCACAAGATGGATTGCAAACTGGCTCACAGATAGATCCCACACATTAAGAGATGCTGGCTACATGTCAGACTCTACACCAGTAATGACTGGTGTCCCCCAGGGTTCAGTCCTGGGGTCCCTCCTGTTTGGTATAGACTTCTCAAATGTGCATGCTTACACAGGAGGGTTGTGGTTGACTAAGTTTGCTGGGAACTGCAAAGTGTTTGCCATAACAGATTCCCTGGAAGACAGACATATTCTCCAGAAGGGACTCTATGAGACAGATGTGTGGTGTCAGAATCATGGCCACAAGCTCATTGTGGAGGAATGCATAGTGATCCTCTTTGTTGAAAACAAAATATCCATAAATTACCAGATAGGTGTTACCCCCTTAAAAATGACAAGGTGATAAGGGATCTGGGGACACAAGTAGATAGTCATCTTTTCTTTGACAACTATGCTGCCAAAGTGATTGGGAGATCCTATGTGGCCCACTTAATCAACAAAGGGTTTGCATCAGGATCCAAAGAGGTAGTGTTGGCACTCTACTCTTACATCATCAGACCCATCATTGAGTACAGTGCACCATTTTGGATGTACTCGACTTAGCATATCCAGCAGCTGTAGAGACCACAAAGGTACCTCACCAAGAGGATTACTGGCCTCAAACAGTTGTGTTATGCAACACAACTGGTAAAACTAAATCTGTTCTTCGTTGCGTACCACCTACTCAGAGGACACACTCTGCCTAACATACAGAGCCACGTCCAACACATAACTGTTGAACATGCTCCATCTACAGATAACAACATTGAGTCTCCCTACACATTCCAGGGATATGAACCTCATCAGAACATGCTGGTGGGATAAAGTACCATCCCAGACATTTGCCTTACTGTGGAACAGAGTCCCAATGTACATCAGACAGAACCCCTCGCTGACACTCTTCAATTGGAACCTTGATGAGTGGATGGGAAACAGACAATTCATGCCAGGTGTCACATCAGCAGCCCCACTAGAAAGGGGCTTAGGGTACTAACTATTAGAACTAGGCCTTGGGAGACTACCCAATGGTGTGGTGAAAGCTGCACAACTTGCGTAGGCTGATATATGCCTTCGTGGAGATAGTCTACTACATGGCAAAAACACCTCACAAATCAAAATTAAGAGAACACACTGCCAGCCAGTACTTCACCAGTAACTTGCTTTTCTTTATTCAACGATCTGGTACCTCGGCAGTTCGCCTTCAAGGATCACAATTAATTCAATACACTCATTACATTTATATACACTTCTCATTTTAACAATTAACAAATTAGCAAATTAGTCCCCTAATTAATCAATTTAACAATAAAAAATTATTTAAAGTGACCTTAAACCAATTATAAATTTCTATGATATAAATGTAAATATATAAATACATGAATGAATAAATAAAAAAATGAATAAATAAGTGAACATGTACTAAACATAGATAATTCATTAAATGCCTAATTCTTGATTCATACCATTAGGCTTTAAGGTATGGAACTTAAAAATAATTCTAGTCTCAAGCTCCAATAATTTTCCTACAACATCATCTCCCCTCTGAAGGAAGGGTTTTCCCAAAACGCTAAATGTTAAACTATTAAAAGACCCACCATGTTTTTCTTGAAAATGCTTAGCAACAGGGCTAAACAGATTTTGGTTCCTTATATCTTTTAAATGCTCCAAAATCCGTACCCTAACCATCCTTTTGGTTTGTCCTATATACCACATATTTTTACATGAACATCCCAAGATATAAACCACCCCTGTTGATTTGCAATTAAAATGGTATTTGTGAGTAAAATTTACATCATTAATAACACTCAGGTTCACAACCTTATCACAAATATTACAAGAACCACAACGGTATGTACCCAACTTTGAAATCATGATGTTCTCTTTCCTTTCAATTAAATTGTTATTTAGCAATTCCTTAAGATTTTTCCCTCTCTTATATGAAAACGTGATATGTTTGGGGAATAAATGACCAATCAATTCATCATCACTGACTAAATACCAATACTTTCTAACCAATAACATTAGTTTGTCAGAAAAGGCAGTAAACTTCGTTACATAAAAAAGTTTGTCAACTTCTTGATTCTGTTCCATGGTCAACTCTTCATGTCTGGATTCAAAATTTATAAGCTCTACTTTTCTTCTAAATGATTTTCTTCCAAGTAATTTATCCCTACATGCTAATAACTGTGTTTTATTGTAACCTCTTTCACCCAACCTCAACACAACTTTATTCAATTCATTAGATTTTTCACTAATGTTACAAGTATGATCAAATATTCTCTTAAATTCTCCATAAGGTAAGGCCTTCAATAAATGGTCAGGATGCATGCTCGTCGCATGCAAGAACATGTTAACTGAAGTAGATTTTCTATAGGGCCTAAATCCAATGTTCTCCCCATCTACAAATAGTGACAGATCCAAAAATTAATCTGTGTTCTATTTAATTCATAAGAAAAAGAAAGATTGTGCCCATTATTATTTAATACTTCAAAAAATTCAAAGAAATCAGTTATATCTCCCCTGCAGATGAAAATGAGATCATCAATAAAGCGCTGATACAGTATCACATTATTCTTAAAAAAGTCGGTGGGATAAATGAATGTTTTCTCAAAAAAAACCATATATATGACAGCATATGAGGGCGCAAAAGCTGCCCCATCGCTGTACCTTTTACTTGCAAAAAATAGCTATTATTAAATAAAAAATAATTATGGGTCAAGCAAAACTCTAATAGACTTACCAAAAAATTAGTTCTTGGCCCTTCACCCAACATATCATAAATGGAATCCAGTCCCCATCTGATGTCTATGTTTGTATATAATGATTTAACGTCTATAGTTACCCAGTAATAATCTTGATGCCATTTAATTTTGGATATACTATTAATGAGATCCTGAGTATTGGAAATGTGAGCTGTAACCCTACTTAAATATGTTTTCAGATGAAAATCCAAAAAAGTATTTACATTGTCCAAAAAGGAGCCTATCCCTGAGACTATGGGCCTACCAGGTGGTTTTTGTAAGTTTTTATGTACTTTAGGTAGAGCGTACAAAATAGGTATAGCAGGTTTTTTAATGTACATTCTGCAAACATCTCTATGTTCAAAAAAGCCCAAACGTTCTCCTTTCTAACAAAAATAATAATTCATCATTAAACATCTTGGTTGGCTCACAATCCAATTTCTTATATTCTTCACCATTAGAAAGTAGAACATCAACCATATCACAATAATCAGATTTGTTCATAATAACCCAATTCCCACCTTTATCAGCACATTTAAATATGAAATTAGATTTTAACTTTTTCAATTCTTTCAATGCTTGCCATTCATTTTACATAGGTTATAGCATCTTTTTTCTTTACAAAATATTTTGTAAGCTATATAAACTTCCCTAAGAAGAACTTAAAAAAAAATGAAATGGCAGGTACAGTGATACTGGGTATGAACTTGTTAACATTCTTTAGATATGGTACATTCAATTTTCCATAACCAGTATTATAATTACTTTCCTGGTTAACTTGTACATCATTTTCACACAACTCATTGGGGTCTGACCAATCATAGTCATATATAGACAAATTCAAAAGGCTATCATCTAAATCAGTGTTACAAATATTAGGTTCTAAACTTTCAGAAAATTACTCATCTTTTTTAAAATAAACTTTAAGCAGCAACTTTCTAATGAAATCTTTAATTTCAAAATAAATGTCTGCAAAAGAAGGAAAAAACATTGGTATAAATTTACTACCTTTATACAAAACATTTTTCATGTCATTAGTCAATCCCAAATTAGATAAATTAATACACATTAAAGTCTCTGTAGCAACATTTGTTTGAATGGAGCCAGCTTCACATACCAGTAAGTTATTTGAAGCGGTTTCTTGCCTTCCTTCCATTTCGTCCCTTGTTCGAACTGTTTGTGTGAAAGGAATCTCCTGTGTTAGAAGAGACTAAAGCACCATCAAGCACTTCAACTGCACTAGTAGTCGCTGAAGTACTAGCAAAAGTTACATTTTTCGCAACACTCCTTTCCGATGAAGACGCTGAAGACACTGAAAAGCCACGTTGTCTTTGACTTGCTTTTCTAACCTTTGAGCTGCTACGCACAGGTTCTCGTTGCCATGAAAACAGTATACCAGTCTCATAGTCTTTTAAATCACGTAGAAGCTTGTTCCGCTTCCTCTGGATGATATCTCCCTCTAATTTGCATATTTTCTCATTTATTTTCAAGGTTTGCATCCTGTAACAGGACTCCCCAACCACCTCATCCTGTAGATGCAAAATCTCCTTTTTCAATTTTTCATGAGCTCTCAAATTGCGCTTAATTAGAGTGCGAAGCCAACTAATGGTACAAGATAGAGAAGCCTGTTTCCACTCATCTAGGAGATCAGACTCCTCTTCAGAAAATTGTGTGGCAGGTAACTTATCGATACGCAACCCCCTCGGAGTAATGTTTAAACTAACATATTTCTCCAAGAGGCGCATATCCAGATATAAAGCTATTTCTTTGGTCATTAGTCTTTCCAGTTGCACAAACCGCCCATCTACATCACGATCCGTTCCCACGTTCCAGGGATCCATAGTAATATACTTTTTATCACGCTCACTCATTATATCAGGAAACAGCGTAGTTCCTGACATATTGCTCTGTTCAGAGCCTTCGTTACTTTGCGACATAAGCAATGTAGAATAGTAAATAAGCTGGTGAAGAAACTGGCAAATTCTAATAGCAAAAACACCTCACAAATCAAAATAAAGTCTACTACATACCTATGAACCTATGTGACAGGTACATGTCTACAGATAGTAGAAGTGTACTTTATTGTACAGTCATGTTGTACAGCAGGCACATGGACCACATACACTGTAATGCTTACAGATACTGGTGGCTGTTATGTACAGTGGGAGAGATGTGCACCTCATGTCATTGGGATGTGGGCTGGGTGGGACAGTCCTGGATGGCTCCCTGTCATGGTCACCATCTTACACACATCTCTGCCCATCCATCTTTGGCTTATTATACTGTGTTCCCCCTACATATATATATATATAGGTACATAGGTAGGTAATAGGCTATCTGCCTGAAGGCATATATTAGTATGGCCAGAGTGTGCAGCTATCACCACCCATGGAGTTAGTTCCCTAGGCCTCTGTGTAGTAGAGCTGATGAAGTGATCCATGGTGTGACAGTTCAGTTTCACATACACTCATCAAGGCTCCTCTGGAAGAGTGTCAGTGAGGGACTCGGCTTAATGTTGGTTGGGAGCCTGTTCCAAAGCAAGAGAAGTCTGTGAGCTAGTAATGTATCCCTCCAACATGCTCTATTTAATGTTGTGATGATGATATCCCTAGAGCATGTGGTACAGTGAGCTTCGGTTTACTTCAGATAGCGCATGTACATCAGTTCTGCATTGGACATGGACCTGTATGTTGGGCAGAGATCTCCTGAGTAGACAGTATGCAACAGAGTACAGACTGAGTTAAATTCAGTCTTGTTGCATGGGGGCAACTGTTTGAGGCCAGTAATCCTCTTGTTGGGGTACTTCAGTGGTCTTTCCAGCTGCTGAAGGTGCCTAGTCAGATTCATCATGTGTGTTGTGGTACTCTCTGACGGGTCTGATGACTGATGAGTAGAGGGAACCTCCTTTGACCTACATGCAAAGACCTTGGCAGTTTGTGGGAACACATAGCATGATTTTCTAACCACTTTGTGAATGTGTTTCTGGAAGGAGAGATGACTATCCACATGTGTCCATAGATCCCTTATTATCACCTCCATATTTAGGGTGTTGGCACCTATGTGGTATTTGTATGACTGTAGCTTGAGGCCATAATTTTGACACCATATCTGTCTGACTGAGACCCTTTTTAAGGATGTCTCTGTTGTCCCAAACATCGATTATGACAACTTTTTTGCAGTCATCCACAACCTTTGCTAAACATAGCTCTCATGTGTTTGACTGTATTTCTGAAAAGTATACACCAGACAGGAGGGGTTCCAGGACTGAGCCATGGGGGACAGCAGTTGTTACCAGCTTGAACAGGAGACCACAATTCTTACATTGTGGGATCTATATGTGCCCCAGTTGGCAATCCATCAGATGACATACATATTTTGCACAGGTTGTTGATTTTTTGGATACGACATGTGTCTGGGATGTCAGAAAAGGGCTTTTCAAGGTCTATGTGGGATGTGTGTAGCTCATTTCATTGATGTATGTCCTGGGTGACTGCCTTGAAAACAGTCTAGCAGGTTTGGGAACCATGATCTGCCCCCGACCAAACCAAAATTGGTAGGGTTGGGTGTTTGTAGGCTCACAATAGCTCTGTTTATGAGTTCCATCATGATGGACTTCATGGCCTTGCAGATCAGGCTTAAAAGGCTTATAAGACAATAGTTCCCATGATCTGTTGTGCACCACCACTTGTGGAGTGTGCCAAACATTGCTGTAACGCATTCAACAGTTTCATATCCTGTACAGAGGGTGAGTCTCAACAGACTGTTCAGGTGCAGGGTCTGTTTGTTTTGGAGTTCACATATAACACAACTAGGGAAACCATGTCATCCCATAGACGCCATGTTTTTAGGTTTGGAAAGTGCTGTTTAACCATTGTATATGTGATTTCTGGGTTTTCACAATCTCCAGGTATGATAATGGGCCCTTTTGTCAGTGAGAGGGGGGTAAATATGTATGAACCTGTCTGACATGATGTTGGCAATGTTAGTCATATATATGTATTCATTTACAGTTTGCACTGACTCAGAACATATTTGAGTTTACATTGATATTTATGACATAGCGAAAGAAAGCTTCATGGTTCTCTATGGACTCTTTGACAATATTTTTGCCAGAACATGGATTGGATAATGTTAGGAGTGCTCATTGTTTATTGATTATACTGATCGGAGATTTATTGATATTCTTTGATTTTTCACTTTCTTTGAACAACTTAAGTACTTGTAGTACATAGTTTGATTATGACAGGAGTCCAATATATTATATGGGTCTGTTTTCATATAACTGTGTGCCAAGGCAGGATTGGTGAATAGTGACAAGTTTCTGGGGTAAAACGTGCAACTGCCAGGTATGTGTGGTCCACTGCTGTACTCAGACATGGCCCAAGTGTGTGAGCATGCCCAGTATGTACATATAATACTATATGTGTGTGAAAAATCAAGTTGGTTTTTACTTCAGGGCTCACCTTTGTGTTGTACATCGACAGGAAGCACGCTGTGCCTGTAGGGCTTCCATGAGTCACTTTGCATAGACTTATCAACATTTCTACATACAGGGGGGACAGCTATTATTTGTACATTTCTACCCGAGGGGCACACCTGATTGTTACTGTGGGTGTACACAGGATGAGGGGTTCACCTGACACTTACACACATTTGCTAGGCCTGCACTGCTATGTCAGTTACTCCATTTCAGTCTGTACTGTTGCCTATCGTACTGGCTTGAGGCATACTACTGTACTACAGATCTTAGCTTCCAATTTCATGTATATTAGTTTGTGACTTCATAGCCTACCCAACCCTCAACACACTGCCTGGCCTGCTGTTATCTGTCTGCATAGCCCTGGGGGGAAGTTACTCATATCCCTCTTCAGAGGGCATGATACAGCATTTGTTTGTGTTTGCGTTAGTCTACAATTGTCCTGCTGTGTCTGTGCCAGTGAAATGCTGTCATGGCTTAGTGGTTCAGTACTGTGACTATAGTGCACAGTATCCTGAGTTCGAGCCCTGTCACTGCTTTTTATTTTCCTGCTGGCAGACCTGACTGGTTAAGGAACAGTAAAGCAGGTGTGAGCATGTTTACCTGACTTTGCTCAACTTTGCCTGACTTTGCCCAACATTGCCCAACATTGCCCGATGTTGCGCTAATTTGTGTGGTGTGCAGCTCCACGCAATTGTGCTTAAATATGCCAAATAGTGGTAAAATGTGTTTAGCACTGCTTTATATTGCTTAAAATAGGGCAATCATGTCTCAGGTGGTGCTGCAGGGCTGCCTATGTTGGATGCACATAGTACACTCTCTATACATGTTTGAAAACAGGTAGTGTCAAGTTAGGCATCCCTTTTATTGTATGTGCGAATCAGAGAGAGGTGTCATTTCCAGGGTTCCTACTCTGTCAGTGTATGTGCTATGCGTTGCCTCTTTGCCAAGCCCAAGGCATACTGGGCACGCCTCATTCTGCCTACTGGGGCAGGCTAAGGTTGTTCCTCCTCCAAGTCACGCTGTGCCTGTGCAGGCCTTGGCAATGGTAGGGGGCTGTTTGGCCTTGCCCCATGCTGCTGCTGCAGAAGTTTTTGCAGGATCATATTGTGTAGCATGGCACATACTATGACAATTTGGGTACATGTAGTTGTTTAGTACTGCAAGGCTCCACCAGATGTGTCCAGGCACTGGAACCGTGACTTGAGCATCCCAAACACACACTCAATAATGTTTCTTGTTTGTGCATGTGCTCATTATGGAGTTCTTGTTCGGGTGTGTGTGCATTTCTGATGGGTGTCTTCAGCCACGGCTCCAGTGCGTATCTGGCATCCCCTACTAGGTGACCATCAGGGATGTCCCCACTGGCAAATCTCTGGTACAGCTGCGTCAGATGCCAGATGTGGGAATCATGATAGCTTCCAGGGCAGCCAGCACACACATTCATTATTATGCCCTGGGAATCGCACACAACTTGGCAGTTGATGGAGGGTAAACCCTTGTGTTTGATGTAGACCCTACCCCGCTCACCAGGTGGTGCTTTGATGTGTATGTGCGTGCAGTCTATTGCACCCACTACCTCAGGGTATTCTGCTATTTGGTGGAAAAGATGCATATTGCTGGCCAATGCCTCACTGGAACTGGGGAAATATATGTGCTCACCGACATGTGCTGACATGGCATCCAGGAACTGGTGCAGTACCCTGGATGCTGATGCCTGTGAAACCCCCATCATATCACCAGTTGGTTTCTGGAAGGTACCTGTAGCTAGTATTTGTAGGCCAACACATACCTTGGTATCCACTGGGATGGGTTTCCCTCTGTTGGTTCTGTGTGTGAGGCGTGGCCGGCACAGCTCAACAATTTGCTGCAGGAGGTCTCTGTCCACTCTATAGCACTCCACTATCTTCAGCTCATGTAGCCTCTGGTAGGTTACCCTGGATCTGTACACTCTTCTCCATCTCCTCACTGTGGGTTGCTCAGCAGCATTCACAACATCACCACCCTCAGCATCTTGCACATGTTGGTTTATGATAGCAATAGCAGCCCCTAACATTTTTTTCTGACTTAAGCTTTTTAAGTTTTCACTCTTTGTATACTGCAGTGTTGCAGAGATCTTGGGAAAAAGCAGGGTATACTGCTGTTTGCAGAGTTTAAAGTGCTGGGCTGGGCTGGGCTGGGCTAGTCTACTGCCTGTGTAATTTGCTGATTCTGATATATTTCACCTGGCAGCTCTGCTAGTTCTCCTTGGTTAACTTTCTACTACTACTTTTCCTTCCTTTTTTCCTTTCTGTTTCCACAAGGGGCAGCGCCGCGCAAATAAGCACACACGCGAGCACACGCTGTGTGCCCGTTTCCAAGAAATTTCAGATATATCCACGGCATACACCTCTGGTTTCTTGTTTTCAGCTAGGACAACTGTAAAGACGCCTCTTGCAATCCTGAGCAACTCAGGGCAGACACAAGCCACTGTGCTCCAATCAGCTTACAGTCTTTCAGACATCCCCCCATCATGATGTCACCTATCTTCTACTCTACTCTACTACTCCCCTACTCCTACACTTACACTCTAAGGACATGGCTCACATGTCGGGGAAAATTGGGATTCACTATCCTTATCCTCCTTTGCATAGGATTGCTTACTAATGCTTGGTTACATCTCTCACACTGAGCTTCCCCCCCTTAGCAACCACCACTCAGTGGCCATGTTGTTTTCAGACTGCCATTCACCTGCATGGCAGAACAAGCTTTTTAGTGAAAATGCCCATTTGTGGCTATTTTTCAATTTTTTTCATTTTATTTAAAGCACAGCACGTTTGCGCGTCGCTATGCTTAAACATCGGCGATCGGGAAAAAAACGGATTTTAGGGATTTACAACATTTGCAAATGCCAATGGCCTTATATTTGGCCATTGGCATGCTTCCTCAACTAGATGCATCCTTTATTTGGAGCTGTCATAGCTCCGTTTAGCTATTTGTAGAACGGTACTTTGTTACCAATGGATGTTATTTCTGCCAATAACATTACTCTTCCACGGACAGGTTAGTGTTTCCTGGATCACAAATTTACCTCATTTGCATAGCTTTCAGCATCAAATGAGGTAATTTGCATACTATAACACTGTCCGTGCAAGAGTAGCTTTAGAAGCTCTCATGCACGCCCCTGCCAGCTGTTGCTGGATCGCTTGGCAGACATATTGGCTGTCTGCCATCTTACACTACTCTTAGACTCTGTGCAAGCCTTCATAAATCCAGCCCACTGTTCATAAAAAGATCTTTTATGCTTTGTGTGACATCCATTCAGAGGGGGATGCATATCTGGTACATGCAGATCCATTGTAAGAGATTCCCACTGACTTTGAGTCAGTCCTTAGATTGTCAGAGAACAACCATAATGTACAGCTGAATTTACTTTAACATACATTTACTATGTGCCCTTGCATTAAAAACACTAAGAAAAGGTAATCAGAAATACTTAACTGTGTTTAAATGCACACACACACGCTTTTGTACACGTACTTTATATGCATACACATATACAGAAACACACACTATATATATATATATATATATATATATGTGTGTGTGTGTGTGTGTGTGTGTGTGTGTGTGCAATATGTGTGCATACAATGAATTATTTATAATAAATAACATAACAGTTAAGCATTATTAATGTATGCATTCTAGTAAACGTTGCTCAATGATTTAATTGGTTACTGTCACACACTGGCTATGTGTTCCACATGCAATCTTGGTCAATGTCTTTCTGTCAGTATTTTATATTTGTATTGATAAGTGCATTTAATAATTGTTATTATCTTTGCCAGTGTAGCGTATGTTGTGGCTGAAAAGGGTTCTGGGACCAGTTCACTTTCCTGGTTACCAAACTATAAACAAATATGAAGTAGAAAAAAGGAGGGGGAACATGACTGAAATAATTGAGGAAATAGTAAAGCACATTTTAAGTCTGCATCATTCATGAGAGAGAAAAATCCTCCCACTGTAGGCATTGGGAAGTAGCAGACAGAATATGTTCAGAGCCCTACCACTTTTCACTTGTAAATGTACAGCAAGGATTATTTACTGCAGTGAGAGTTTTCACACCTCAACATGAGAGTATGGGGGAGGGTTTATTAAGTTTGTTAGGGCTACAAAAGACTTCTCTTAAAAAAATGTTTTTATCTGCTTTCTTTTTCCGCAAGTAGCTACCAGCTATTTATAGCATAGAACAAGCTCTGGCAGACAGATAAATGAGGCTCAGTCAGGTAAATAGAGAAGTAGCTCTTTAACAGAAGGTGTGTTTCGATGACAGTGCTTCACCGTCCTGCCATTATATTTTAATGGCATGAGAAAACAGTACCACTTCCTTATGTCTGGCATGAGTCATATAAAGAGGACTTGAAATGTATTCTGGGAAGAAGGAAGGAAAGTAAGAAAATAAGATCACGTTATCAAGGCAGGCCCCATCATCAACCATTTTGAGAGAAACACATTAAAATTGTAAAATAAGTACTTGGAGTGATTTTGAGGCATTAAAATAGCTCACAAACAAAGATACCATGAAAGTATGTGTTTTTTGAGTTCTAAGGTGGAGTTTTCCTTTAAGAGCTGTATTCTTTCATCTAGGATTAAAGTCAAATTACAAGTTATATATGAAACTCTTTAAAATGAAAACAGGTTAAAAGATATACTCAAAAATATACTCCCAGGCCATAAATAAATCGCAACTGTGGAAGGTTGATTTAGAAATAAATCTAACAGCAAACATACAAGTAAGTCCACTACAAAATTTATAGGCAAGAACAATATATGTGTAGAAGATAGCATTTGGAATATTTTGCTTAATTGCTCATATAAGGGACAGACATCAAAATAAATCTCATCCACTTGGCAAAAACTGTATTTATGAAAACATATTTTGCCGTATGCAATTGTTTTGTTATTCCAAGGTTTGTTCTGGCACCATTAGAACTTACAAAGGGAGAATGAATATGACTTTGAGTTCATCTTTACTATGAGTTTGGACTCAAAGCAAGCAGGTTTTTTATGTTTGTCTATTACCTAAGAGTTTTCACACAAGTCATGGTTCAGAAATAAATCATTGTTTTACAGGACTTTGCTTAAGCAGCTTCCAAAAACTCTGGGCAAATACACTGACAATTATGTTGGCTGGCCCAGAACATCTTGTTAATTTCCTTTTAAGTTTCCATAATAATAGCTATAAGAGTTTCTTGAGCCAGCTGTTTATCAAGTTAAAGCAGAAGCCAAAGACATGGACTGACATGTGATTTAGTATTATTTGATAAGGTTTTGCCAAAAATGGATTTATATTAGGAATTCTGATTGCCAAAAGTTTCATTTATAACTGTTTTTTTCTGTATACATTTTTTCCTTTTTGCAATATCCATCCAATGTGTTTATATGTTGGAATTCATTAGAAAGGGCTTCATGATCCTATAAACCTTTAAACATTTGATTATTGTATGTAAAGTTTCCTGTAGCAGTTTATAGTTACCCCACCAAGTAAGTGGTAACTAATGAAGCAGAGTTGTTGTTAATTATAAAGCACTGACCACAAAATAATTGCAAATTCAACTTGTTGGCATTGTTGCTTTAATTAACATATTGTGCTTTATTCAATTACTACTACTATTAACATATTAGCAGCATGCAAGGTGAGGTATGTGTTCTAATTTCACATGAATTAGTTTAAATTCCAGAAAGTCTTGAACATTAAAACTTTATCTAGCACTATAATGTATGCATAAACAAAATCAAAATGGAATTTGCAAACATTAAAAAAAAAACACACATATACACACAATGAGCATTAATACAAATGCCCATTTGAAACTGATTTAAGAAACTTTAGCACTCCAAAGTAACAAACTCACTAAAAATGTATCACATGATAGAAAGCAACCAATAGGAGACTAATATCAGTAATAGCTATATCCTGGTAATTTCTGATTACTGGGCATCACAGTATAAAAAAAACACAACATGCAAAGTTCTGTTGAAAATTAGTTTACCTAAAACACAGTTTTACACATGATCTTGAAAATGCATTTCAAAAATTGTGGGAAAAAACTACAATTTTTTAGAAAAGATGATTTCCTATATATGAACCAAAACTATGATAGTTATCTAAGAAAAGCATTGCACCCATCACTAAACACTAATGCTTCAAGCTGATAGTCACATTAAAATAATCCCCAGGATTCACTAATCCTCCGTGTAAGACTAGATTATTCTTACACGGAAATGCCAGTCTAAGAGTAAGACGGCAGCGCGCCATGCATATTAATGAGGACGCGCTGCCTCAACTCTAAGGCTAACATGTAGCATGCACGAGTGCAGGGGGCATATCGGACTGCCGAGCAGTCCAAAAATCCACGCCCCTGCAAGTCTCTTAATCGGGAATTGTCAACTGATATGAGCGAGTCTGCTCAAATGTGTACATACCCAACACTACACTCACTCACATTCTAATCCCCTGTACAATTATAAAATGTAAAACTTTTATTTATTTTTTTTTTATTATTCCCGATATAGCTGCCCGTATTTGCGTGGGTTTACCCATTGCTTAGCTACAGTTAGCAGTTTAGACATCAAAGAGGATAATAAGAAACTTATATGCAAATTAAGCAAAATAGCAATAGTGTAGTGATAGAGCCTTCACACAAAGAGGAGGCCATTCCTGGTTCGAGTCCCACCACTCCCCTTTCTACTTTCTGTTGGAAATCTGTATATAAAAATAATGCCTGACATTTATCATTTAAATTTTAGTGAAAAACATTGAAATGGCCTATGTAGTAGTGAACAAATTTTATATATATATATATATATATATATATATATATATATATGAAGGTGAAATGGTTATGCTTATTGATGGATGCATAAGTAATGTATACTAAGCAATGTGAAGCACTGCTAAGCAAAGTTTACCAGTATTAAGCATATGTAAATATAATTGCTCATAGCTGAGCACTGAGTTAACTAGCACAATAGCTTTGTGCGGAGCTGCACATCACGCAAACTAGCGCAAACAGAACATGTTTGCGCAGAGCTGCACACCACGCTAACCAGTGCAACGACGGGCAACGACGAGCAACGTAGAGCAACGCCAAGCAAAGTAGCGCAACATAGAGCAACGTTGAGCAAAGTTGAGCAAAGTCGGCTAAACACAGCCACACCTCCTAGACAATCTGGCCAGTAGTAAAATAAAAAGCAATGACAGGCCTCGAACCTGGGATACTGTGCACCATAATCACAGTACTGAACCACTAAGCCATGACAGCTTTTCATAAGCATGCACTTTCAGCACGCACACATACATATCAATGGAAGTTTACCCATTGCTAAGCAGGTGTGCCTTCAGCTGAGTTTTTTCAAAACTTGCCAATCACAAATAAGTGCGAGAAATGATGCATATTTAAGCTCCATAGGCAGAAATACTTGTCATAACTGGTTGTAGCTCCCATCTGCAGGCAGTAATGACCGGTGTTGGAGAGGGCTCTCATTTTCGAGCGCAATATTGGGCATTGAGGAGTCAAAAGTAATGGTTTGGCTCCTTGTCCATAATCATGAGGATAGACTCCTGCAGGGCCAGTACCAGGGCACCCAATACAAAATGGAAGCCTGGCACTGTCTAGCTCATGAACTCAACAGTGCCACAGGTGTCCCTTGGACTGGTGAGCAGGTCAAACACCACCATGCAGACCTGAAGATATGCAAGGCAGATCAACTGGACCAGTGGATCCAGGAGGACCGTGAGATGGAAAATGCCCCACTACTGAGTAAGTAGCCATGGAATTAAATATGTAAGAATTGCTATTCTAGTGTATACTATGGATAGGTATGTCTCAATATCACTTCATTTACTTCACAGCTGCAGGTGTCTGTGCTGCGAATCAGCAAGCCTATGCAGATAGGCTGCTAAGGCTGCTCCACCAGGCAGGTTAGTAATTATTCTGCTTATACTGTTCTGTAAAATAAATGAGAGAGCCTGAAAAAAGTGTTTTAACACAATAAATAAAGGTATAATAATTCTGTAATAATTATTCTGCATGTACTGTTACATAAAATAAATGAGAGAGCCTCTAGAAATGTGTTTTAAGTCTTTAATAAAGGTATAATTCCTGGAGTGTGTCTGTCATTTTCTTTGATATGTTGTACTCTTGCATTATAGAAATAGTACTGTTGTATTAAGCGCTTTTAACACACAGTTGGGTAGACCCATATAAAGTGGATGAAGGGAGTGCCAGTAGCTTTTAAGCATATTTACAGTCCTAAACTGTTGGTTCATGCCCAGCATGCACAGGTTAATCTGGCACATGAGTAGCTTGGTATTGTGTTCCCCAGAAATGTCATTGTGCTGGCAGAAATATAGGGAGCTGTTAACATATAACTGATAATTTTAACTAAACATATCTAGATAAGTATAGGAAAGTAGAGCTGTCAGTGTACCATCTCAGCAGTAGTGTGTCTGAGCAACTCACAAAATATGTAGCAGTAACATCTGCATCCCGGACAGTTTGTATGTTAGATACAGCCCTTGTATATAAAGATCTAGCAAAACCCATTTCACAATTTAAGGACAATTGGGTAGTGTAATAATGCATGTAGGGGACATATAACTGCAGTTAATATGAATGTAGTGTAACCTAGAAGGATATATAAGTTGTTAATGGAGCTATCATTTTCCACCCTACTGTATGTGCATAAAACATGCAATTCCACATCTCGATGGCTATGTCTAATCTCAAAACATTTGTTGAGACATATGTCCTATTGGTTTATAAATATCTGCATTTATTTCGATGCATGTGCCCTGTTCAAATACCACAATATTGGTGGCCTGTTGCCATCAATTAAACCTGCATGCTGTTGTAATGTCCACTGTTCTATATATGCATGTGTCATGCTTGCTGTTCAACTGTTGGAACTCTGGTGTGTTGGGTTAATGGGAATACTTCTGCATGCTGTTATAACTAATTGGGAATGCTGTTGACTGTTACTAACCCATATTTTCATTAAATCCTCCTAAACATAGAGCGTATGGGAAGGCTGGTCCCAGCGGACCCACCTCTCCCACCTCAGCTGGTGATGGCACCTGGCACCAGCAGGTCCGGTGCCCAGCCTAGGACCTCCTCCTCCACTGGCCCTGTGCCACCTTTGGGTGGAAGTGCTGCAGGGGATGGGGCTCATTCCCCCCATGCAAGCATGGGCAGAGGAGGGCCACCTATCACCCTCCCAATGATCCGGGCTGTGGTGCGCAGGAAGATCGAGCGTTTTGTCGCTGATCCTCTACGCCAGCTTGAGGCATGAGTGGTGCAACTCATGGGTGAGCCTGCCCCTCCTATGCAGCCCCCAGCACAGCCACTCTCTAGGCTGTGAAGGTGCAGTTTTGACTGCCCATGGGTGGGGATCTCAGTTCCACTTTTGCCATCTGTCGGCTCATGGGCTTGCAATTTCCAAACATCCTTCCCCGTCAATGGTGTTCTCCCACCACGTGTCATATTCTGCCCCTGTATGCATTTTGTTTGTCTTGCCTGTTTACCCCCCCAACCTACCTCCCCATATATACCTACTTCCCCTCCCCTACATTCCACTCTCACCTGAAAAAAAAAAAAAAAAAGGGCAATTTGCTCAAAAAAAAAAAAATGCCCCATACATAGCTGCCCATTTTGCACACATTTCCACTGAACACATAAACTGATATTAAATTGGCAGTACAACATACTTTGTTGTCCTCACCCCTTTCACCGGGGTTAAAAGTTTCATATTTCCCTCCAAATTTATTGCATATGCACAGCTGTTGCTTTTAAAGAAATGGGCAGCTATGGATCTTCCCTACACCCATCCTGCACATCCTGAGCTGTTTTCCCTACTGTCTTTCCCTCTTTGTGCCCCTTTTTCACCACTTTCCTATCTCCCCATTTTCTTTTCTTTCAAAGAAATGAGTGCGGGGGTTAGCGGGAGTAAACACTACTAAGCAGTAGTTAGCGAGTTTGCACAAGTGTGCGCCTTTGTGCACTTGTGTGCGCTTAGCTAAGCATTGCTAAGCATCGTGCAAACCCACGCAAACCCGCTTACAACTGCTTAAAATTGCCTTAGTCACTCTGTATGTCAGGGCCCTTGTTCTGCTCAGCAGCAAAATAAAACATCTCTGTCAGTCTCAAAACCCGAACCTTGTACACACTAGACTGCATGAAGTACCACTAAGCCACGGTAGACATATAGGTTCATAGGTTGGTACTAGGCTATCGGCCCTAAGGCCCATGCAAGCCTAGCCATAACAATTCCCCGGAAATTTTTTCCCACAATATTTACTTCTCTGGGCCCCTGTCTAGCAGGGTGACTGACATGATCCCTGGGGTAAATTTCCTATCTCCCATCCAATCATCAAGGTTCCTTTTGAAGAGGGCCAATGAGGCGCTCTGCTTGACATGTATGGGCAGTCTATTCCAGAGTATGGGGAGTTTCTGGGTCAGGAACCTATCCTTCCAGCATGTTTTGTTCATTATGATGATAAGGTTTAAATCCCTGAAGCGTGTGGCTCTGAAGGATTGAGATTTCTTTAAGTGGAGCATGTCCAACAGCTCAGGGTTTGACATGGCCTTGTATGTTAAGCAGAGGTCGCCTCTGAGTAGACGATATGCCACAGAGTATAGCTGGAGTTTTTTTAGATGGTCAGCATATGGCATCTGCTTTAGGCCTGTGATTCTTTTAGTGAGGTATTTCTGTGGCCTTTCCAGCTGTTGCAGATGTCTTGTGAGGTACATACCAATTGGGGCATTATACTCTATAATGGGTCTAATAAGGGATGAGTACAGTGGGACAATGACCTCCTTTTTTCTGGATGAAAAGCTCTTAGTGATGAGGTGTGCCACGTAGAAGGATTTCCTGACTGTTGTGGCGATGTGGTTATCGAAAGTGAGACCACTGTCCACTTGTGTCCCTAAGCCTCTCATCACACTTTTGATGTTTAGTGTCCTGCTACCTATGTGGTAGTTCATGGGTACATTTTTTTTCCAAAGGGGATAACTGTACATTTCTTGGCATTAAGCTTGAGCCCATGGCTCTGGCACCAGGCATCTGTTTCTGTAAGGCCCATTTGTAGAATATCCACATCATCCGGGGATTCAATAATGGCTCCCAGTTTGCAGTCATCTGCAAACTTTGTTAGCCAGAGTCCCTTAGTGTTGGCCTGTACTTCACAGAAGTAGATGCCAAACAAGAGAGGTCCCAGGACTGAACCCTGTGGTACTCCACTTGTCACTTGTCTGGATCTGGATTTGGAGTCAGCTACTTTTACAGTGTGTGTTCTGTCAGTAAGCCAGTTGGCAACCCATCGAGTGACGTAGGGATTTATGCCCAGCTTAGTAAGTTTATATATGATTCCAGAGTGGGGGATGGTGTTGAAGGCCTTGGCGAGGTTCAGAAAGGCTGTGTTGACCACCTTACCTCATCCACAGCTCTGGAGACCGATTTGAAGAAGTCAATCAGATTCAGGAGACAAGATTGGCCCTTCACAAACCCAAACTGGGTGGGGTCCAGTGTCTGGAGGTTGCCAATGTCTTTGTTTATAAGTTCCATGATAATGCATTCCATGCCCTTGCAGATCAGGCTTGTCAGACTGATGGGACAGTAGTTCCCGGGATCCAAGGCGGATCCTCCCTTGTGGAGCGGGATAACTGTAGCTGTGCACCACTCAGTGGGCACGAAGCCTGAGGTGAGGCTATGATTAAACATGACACTTAGGTGCCAGTTCATTTTGTAGTGCATGTAGTACACAGCCTGGGATGTCATCTGGTACCATGGATGCTGTATTCTTAGCTTTGGAGAGTGCTGTTTCTACCTGTGTGGCTGTGATTATTGGCAATCTTTTGGTATTGAGATGGACCCTTTAGGGGGTGAGAGGGGAGTGAAGTTGGCACCAAATCGATCTGCCAGGATATTGGCAATATCCTTGGGATCAGTATATTTAATGCCATTCTGTTGTAGCTCAGAGCAGATCTGAGCATTGCCATTTAAATTCTTGACATAACTATAGAATGCCTTGTGGTTGTCTTTGAAATATTTGGCAATTTTATTTTCGTAACTAGCTTTTGAGGATTTTATGAGGGATCTCAGCTTCTTACTGAGGCTGGTGAGGGAGTTTTTTGCATCCTGGGATTTTCCTCTTTTCTGCAACAGTTTCTTCCTTCTGTTGTATAGTTTGTTTATAGCAGGGGACCAACAGATTGGCTTCCTTTTTTTTGGAGAAGAGCATCTTGGTTCTATTTGGGATGGCATGATTCATGCATGAGTGGATGTGCTCGTACAGTGCCTTAGTGTAGGATTCTGCAGTCGAACTTCCAAATCCCGTCTGCGTGGGTGTTGTAAAGTTTGTCACTTCTGACTTCAGAAGCATGAAGTTGGCTTTGGAGAAGTTTTTTAAGGAGGTTTCCTTACTGGGGGGTAGGTGTGGGATGTGGATGTCAAGGGTGATTTGCTTATGGTCAGACCTGACTAATGAGTGGGTGACCACTGGTGTGGAGCATCTATCTCCCATGTTGATAATGACCAGGTCTAGGATATTGGAGCCCCTGGTGGGCCAATGGATTAGTTGATCCAGGGCATTGGAATTTATGAATTCCAAGAACCGTTGGGAAAAGGAGTTGGTACCTGAGTAGTTTTTCCAATTAATGGCAGGGTAGTTGAAATCACCCAGTATTAGGGTGTTTGGTTGTATTTTAATATTTTCCTGTATGTTTAGGAAGGTGTAGTAAGAATCTTGGGGTGTGGTGGGGGATCTGTAGCAAGCTACAATTTGGATTGCAGTCTTACCTAGTGTTAGTTGCACCTGGAGAATTTCAGATGCATTGTGTTGGGCAACTAGCCTGGAGGTGTGAATATCCTTGGTGAATATGGACAATCCTCCACCTTTAGTGTTTCAGTCTTGGTTTTGTGGCCAAAAAGTGTGGTAAGAATTGTAGCCTGGTATTGCAGGGGTGCTCTCTGGAGCCTTGAACCAGGTCTCAGTCACTGCACAGATATCGATGTTCTCCATTTTTAGGAGTGCCTCGAGAGAGTGCATTTTGAGGTTTAGACTTCAGGCATTGAGTAGCATTACCTTCAGATTTTGCATGCTTGTATCTGTTGCGGTGGTGGTTTTATCCTTTGAAACTTGCCTAAAAAATGCACTATAGGGGTGGCAAAAGCTTTAGCCAGTAACCTGAATCCCAGCGGTGACAGGTGCAGATCATCTCTGACAAAGCATCATGGTTTGTCGATCATGTCTTCCCAGGCAGACAAATACTGGATCCCCTTTGAATGACACCAGAAGCTTAGCCAATTGTTGAAGTCAATCAATTTGTCCTTATATTGTGGTATCATTCTGGGTGAAGGCAGGATGCTACTCAGGGCTAGGGTCATACCTGCCTGGGTCACATGATCCAAGAGCTCTTCCATTTCTCTTTTCATGTAGTCCAGGGAGGTACATCTCAAGTCATTTACTCCAGCATGGACAATGACAGAGCCGTATTTGTACTTGTTGTGGAGTGACTTGAGTGCATGCGTTATGTGGCGGATCCTGGAACCTGACAGGCAGCTGACTGTAATTTTCTCCTTGTTCAGCCTGGTGGGTGGGACATCAGTGTGCCTGACTATAGAGTCACCTATGACTAAAGTGTTGGGTACATTGTCTTGCCTTAGGGGCTGTTGTTGGGTGGCACACTGGTGTTGTGAGCTATGTGTCACTTTGGATGTGAGTGGTGTTTGCTTGTGTTTCAGCTTCAGAGGTCCTTGTTGCTTGGGCAGGTTAATGTTAAGGGCCTCCACATATATGGGTTTAGTGTTGCTATGTGTGAGAGTTGATGGTGTGGGTTTTGAAGGGCTATGAGTTGCTAGAGGTGTAATGCAGGTGTTAACCTTTTCCTCTTGACTGTCTAGCACAGTCTTGACCGGAGAGAGCTTTGCTTCCAGTTTGGCTATGTAAGGCTATGCATCTCTCACAGGTTGTACTGTTGGGTGGTAGGAGGAGAGGATTGTCTGTGTACATGAAGCAGTTGCTGCATTGCCCCAGTATGCCTAGATTCACCAGGTGGACAGGAGAAATCACCGGAAGCTGACCCTTGGACATGCCTGTTTAGGTGCTTTTTTGTAAGGTTTAAGAGCTGTTTTCCCTTACCTTTACAAGGTACTTTGCAATTGTAGGCTGTTTAGTCCCTATGATTAATTTTTCCTTATTGACAAGGAGATCTGAGTGCTTGTATCAGTTTCAGGCTTCCTAGTGCTTTCCAGCAGGTTCTAGAGCAAGTGCTAGTCACAGAGGTTCAGATTTTAGTGCTACTACTGAGAAACCAGCTAGTTTTAAGGGAAAATTTGAAGAGCAGACTTTCTGGCACCTGGAATAGTTTAATTGTAGCCTCGTAGTGCTGCACAATGTGAAAAATGTGCAAACACATGCATTTTTAAGCTAGAAAGTTGAAAGGGATAGAAATCAGCACAAAAAGGCTAATAAAATTGCAAGGTCAGAGCTGGAAACCACTCCTCTAGCATTAGATAGATGGTACAATGCTCACCACTCCCACTGGTAGGCAGTAGGACTTCCCTCTGCCACTGCAAGGTCTGGATAGCTCTGAGCACAGAAAATAAAGTCCTGAGACAAGCAAGGCCTGGGATATGGACTGGCTAGAAAAGGTGGAAAATGAGCAAACAAGACAGTATATTTATAAGTTGGTGCTAAAATAAATATATCATGCATCAGAATGAGTGAATGTAAAGGAAAAATAAAAATGCCATAACACAAATCTTGTTCTGTGGATCTTTACCAGCAGTTGTTGTGGAATTGCATTACATGACTGTGAAAAGAGAACCAGCCATTCTAGCAGGAAATAATGTTACAGCAGCACTTTACAACCCCCACACAGTATCATAGCAGGACAAACACTGGCATATCTGATTAGGGCAGAGGCCATACTTCCCAACTGTGACTAATTTTCAGGGATGTCCCTGATTTTGAAACAAATTATAGCTGTGTCCCTCTGAATCCCTCTGAAAAGTACTGACATTAGGCAGAAAGGTGGGGAATTACACTTAATGAATAATAACAATAAGTAAGAGTTAGACACTGCTTGTACTTCAGAAAAGGTGTATTAATCCATATGCTCTGGTTCTCTCAAAGTCTCAACTTATTGGGCCAGATTCAGGAAGGCTTACACGGAGTTCAAGAGTAGTGTAAGCCTCCGTGTAAGCCTCCTGATTCAGGAACAGCCCAAATCTCCGTGTAAGAGACAGCTAACATGTCTCTTACACGGACTGGGCGTGGAAATGCTCAATACCTCATTTGCAGCTCAAAGATATGCAAATGAGGTATTTAGTGATCCACAAGCAGAAGCCAGTCCGTGTAACGGACGTGTGCTGCAGAAATGTACTCAGCTGACAACTGAGTACATTTCTGCATAAAACGGAGCTATGTCAGCTCCAAATAAAGGGTGCATATGTTTCATTAAGCATGCAAATGGCCAAATAGGTGGCCATTGGCAGGAAAAGGTGTTGCAAAAATAAGTTATATAACTTTTTTTTTTTTCACGGGATTTATGTGTTTAACTGCAGAGCACACCCGCGCAAATGGGGTGCGCTACCTAAAACTGAAAACCGAAGCTTATAAACCCACAATTGTGGGATTTATGTATTACATGAAATGTCAATGGAGGGACTTGCAGACCAAAAACAATATGGCCCCTCCGTTAGTTTTGG